>NW_027211036.1:37500-77500 GCF_029030835.1 Brachyistius frenatus
CGTCATTGTCGGCGTCCTCCTGACCAGAGTTCGGAGTGAACACACAGTTGTCCTGGTGGACAAAGACAGCATGTCACACACTCACAGCTCCTCATCATCACGATTATCATTATCATCATCATCATCACCACCATAATCATCACCATCATCAGCTAGCATAATTCCAGGCTGATGGAGAATACGTAACATCGCTCTCGTGAATGTGCTGTTTGTGACTCAGCACACTGACCTTAAATTAACCAATCAGCAACCATCAGTGATGTCATCAACCATCAGTGATGTCATCGTTGGTTTGTGAACGTTATGAATCCTCTAGTTCAGATTCTGTCCGTCACCATCTTTTCTAGTTCGGAGCGGTTTGGAGCAGGAAGTGACCAAATTTGGACAAGCTGGGGGAGGAGCCAGCGGTGGATCTGACCAATCTGATTGGAAACCTGACGATACTACGTCCCGCCCACCGATAGCTGTAACCTGACTGCACCACAGACCTGTCATCACTTATAATAACTGTTATGCTCTAATAACTGTTGTTATAATAACTGTTATGCTATAATAACTGTTATGCTATAATAACTGTTATGTTATAATAACTGTTATGCTATAATAACTGTTATGCTCTAATAACTGTTATGTTATAATAACTGTTGTTATAATAACTGTTATGCTATAATAACTGTTATGCTCTAATAACTGTTATGTTATAATAACTGTTGTTATAATAACTGTTATGCTATAATAACTGTTATGCTCTAATAACTGTTATGCTATAATAACTGTTGTTATAATAACTGTTATGATATAATAACTGTTGTTATAATAACTGTTATGCTATAATAACTGTTATGCTATAATAACTGTTGTTATAATAACTGTTGTTATAATAACTGTTATGATATAATAACTGCTATGCTATAATAACTGCTATGCTATAATAACTGCTATGCTATAATAACTGTTGTTATAATAACTGTTATGCTCTAATAACTGTTGTTGTAATAACTGTTATGCTCTAATAACTGTTATGCTATAATAACTGTTATGTTATAATAACTGTTATGCTATAATAACTGTTATGCTCTAATAACTGTTATGCTCTAATAACTGTTGTTATAATAACTGTTATGTTATAATAACTGTTATGTTATAATAACTGTTGTTATAATAGCTGTTATGCTATAATAACTGTTGTTATAATAACTGTTATGCTATAATAACTGCTATGCTATAATAACTGTTATGTTATAATAACTGTAGTTATAATAACTGTTATGCTATAATAACTGTTATGCTATAATAACTGTTATGTTATAATAACTGTTATGCTATAATAATTGTTATGTAATAATAACTGTTATGTTATAATAACTGTTATGATATAATAACTGCTATGTTATAATAACTGTAGTTATAATAACTGTTATGCTATAATAACTGTTGTTATAATAACTGTTATGATATAATAACTGCTATGCTATAATAACTGCTATGCTATAATAACTGTTATGCTATAATAATTGTTATGTAATAATAACTGTTGTTATAATAACTGTTGTTATAATAACTGTTATGCTATAATAACTGTTATGTTATAATAACTGTACTGCATCAACAACTAGAGACATGATTGGTCCTCCAGCCAACCTGTTTGCAGTGTTTGTCGTTGTCCATGCAGGGCAGAGAGCGGTCGGGATACCCGTCGATGTCTGTGTCCACTCCACACGTGTTCCCATTACCGGCCCAGCCGATGTTACACTGCTCTCTCACACACACACACACACACACACACACACACACACACACACACACACACACACACACACACACACACACACACACACACACACACACACACACACACACACACACACACATTATCACAGTGATGATCAACATTATTCAGACAGATATGGAACTTTTCTCTTGTTCTTCAAACATTTGTTCAAATTCACAAATCAACCTGCACACACACAACAAACACACAACCAACAATAAAATACAAACACACAACAAACACACACACACAACCAACATTAAAATACAAACACACAACAAACACAAAACCAACAATAAAATACAAACACACAACAAACACAAACACACAACCAACAATAAAATACAAACACACACACACAACCAACAATAAAATACAAACACACAACAAATACACAACAAACAAACACACAACAAACACTAAAATACAAACACACAACAAACACAACAAACAAACAAACACACAACCAACAATAAAATACAACACACAACAAATACACAACAAACACACACACAACAAACAATAAAATACAAACACACAGACAACAAATATACAACAAACAAGAAAATATAAACAACACATCCACATTTTAAAACCACTACAGTCAGTAAGTTTAATTTATGTCTCAGGACATCGTTGTCCCTCTGAGGACATTGTTGTCCCTATAAAGACATGATTGGTGGACGGTTAGAAATGATAACATGAAGAGAGTTCACCTCTTCCTCACATGTATCAATGTGTTTCAGGAACCAGAACCAGAACCGGACCTATAACGGCCCGGCACGGATGGAGGACACACGGGAGGACAGCTGGGTCCAATCCGTCCACAACAGGGTTCTATCATATATCCTTGTGTTATATTCCACATAGAAGGAGCTGATTCAGCTGTTTGGTGGAGCTCAGCTGTGAATAAATGTTACTCAACATGAGGTTGGAGACCCCTGCTGTAGACAGATGTAGCCAGTTAACGTGACATCCGTCCCTCTGACCGGGGACATCAGAGGTTTCCATGTCCTGGTTGATTCTACTTCCTGTTCCTGAGGACATTCGTATGTTGTTGTTAGTATGACCGTTAGAACATACGACATTTTTATCAAAGAGAAAACATTACATCTATCTGAAATGTTCAAACTTGAAGATGTGATTGAAAAAAACGTCCCCTCTGGACGATGCCGTGTCCACGTTACGTCCTCTACTCGTTCATAACAAGCAAGCTAACATTAGCCAGACACTGTTTTATAGAACTACAACTCGCATGATGCTGCGCTTCTCCATGACGTCATGAAGCTCTGTCTTGAGAGAATCTGAATCAAACTGTGGACACAGAAGACGGACGTCCTCACCCTGCAGGACACCTCTCCGTTCCTCTCCATGGCACAGTGGGCGTTGGTGTCACAGGGGTTAAAGGTCAAAGCGGCGCAAGACTTCCTGGGTAAGCAACCTGATGTCTGGTTACCAAGGAAACCAGGTTTACAGCCACCACACTTGTATGAACCCTGAGACCGAAAGAACAGACGAGTTAGAAGCAGCGTTACCGCAGGACGTCCAGCAGAGGGCGCCACGTCTCTTCTACACTTCAGATCAGCTGATCAGTTCTCTGGAAAGTCACTGAGCATTCAGGATAATCAATGATTAAACAGGAAATTACACACACACACCGTTGTATCTTTAGCACCCGCTGTGTTTAGCTGAACAGGTGAGAACAGGTGTGAACTCACCACAGTGTTGATGCAGACAGAGTTGGACACACAAGCGTCGGGTAGGTCGACACACTCATCAATGTCCACACACTCCTGAGGGACGGACATTACAAACACACACTCAGTGTGACATCACGCTGACAACATTCATGAACACAGAGACAAACTGTCCTCTGAGACACGTTCAAATATCAAATCAGATGGACGACTCTGTAAAGACTATTATTATTATTATTATTACAGAGAACATGCACTCACACAGAGAGGCCCGGAATCGAACCCAGAACCTTTTCGCTGTGAGGCGACAATGCTACCCATTGCATCCCATATTTATTTATCGTTTATGTATTTATATAATATACATATAAATAAATAGAAGATCATATTTTTGTCAATCTGTTTCCTCATCAACACACTGACACACTTCCTGTTCCCGTGACAACGCCGCAGAGAAGTCAGGACACCTGCTGACTCAGCGCTGTCTCCACCCATACGGGCGCGCTGGTGAACAACACCGGCTCACCTTCAGCTGCACAGCGACAGGAAATAAAGAGTCAGTGTGCGTCTGACCTGTTTGTGCATCTTGGCGAAGTCTAGTCCAGTTCCAGCCAGCGGCGCCCCCCACAGGCCTGGAGGACAGGGCTGACAGCTGAACCCGCCCACCGCGTTCACACAGGCGTCAGGAGAGAAACATGGCTGCAGCTCGCACTGGGGAGGGGAGTTACCATGGCGACCATTTGTACTTACATATTCTATTTGCTGGACACTGTTGTGTAAGTGTTGTTGTACATTTGTGTACATGTGTGGTTGTGAGATGTTGTGTAGTTCTGTACATGTAGTGTAGTTGTGTAGTTGTGGTACCTCGTCCACGTCCCTGCAGTGCGTCCCGTTGCCGCTGGTCCCAGGTGGGCAGCCTCCACAGGTGAACCCTGGGTAATGTAGGCTCTCCATACAGGAAACACCTATATAACAAGGATTAGGAGAGCAGCGGGAACGAGGCTCGTGGAAACCTGCGCACACACACACACACACACACACACACACACACACACACACACACACACACACATCAGTCAGATGTCCCACCTGTTAGCGTGAAGAGGACGAAAAACTGCTGACTCACCACAAACCTGACACTCCAGGATGGTGTTCCTGATCAGAGACATCTCCTTCACCTAAGGACAGACACATGTCAATCAGTGCTACTGTCTCTGTCTCACCTGTCCTCTGACATCCTGTCTCACCTGTTCTCGGATGTCCTGTCGCAGCTCTCCCAGGATCTGGTTGAAGATGATGAGCTGACCAATCAGAGCCTTGGTGTGGTCACCTGACCACCAAACAAACAGGAAGTGTTGTCAGTAAACAGGTGAAGTTATTATTGATCACTTTGATTAGTAAAAATAAATACATCTCACCCAGGATGGAGTTCACCTCTCCGCTCACTGCAACATCAGACATCATCAGGTTATTGATCAGATTATTGATTATTGATCAGACTGATTATTGATTGGACTGATTATTGATCAGACTGATTATTGATCAGATTATTGATTGTTGATCAGATTGATTATTGATCACCTGAGTTGTAGGCTGATGAGTCTCCTTGGAACGGACAGTCGGTCAGAGCTCCAGCTTTAGCAACGCTGCCCCCTAGAGACAGTCTGAGGGACTCCACAGCACCCTGACAGGGAGGACAGAGGGAGAGAGTGAGACAGAGAGGGACAGGGAGGTACAGAGTGAGACACGGAGGGGGAGAGTGAGACAGGAAGGGAAAGAGCGAGACAGAGAGGGACAAAGAGGGACAGAGTGAGACGCATGGAGTCTTTCTCCTGCTGAAGACACAGTATGGTTCTTTCTGACCTGCAGGCGGGCGTACGCCTTCTGTCCGTGTCTGATCTCCACCATCTCCGCCTCTCTGGGCAGAGGAACCAATGGGGGCAGGCCCTGGCTGGAATCAGCCAATCGGCAGTCGACGTACAGCTCCATCTGCATGTTGTCACGGTGAAGACCACCGAGCCTCAAGATGATGGAGTGAGACCGACCGTCAGCCAGGTGAGCATTCTGGAGGTTCACCGTGTGGATCTTCCCATCAGATCTGACATAACGGACCAGGACTGGAGGAGGAGGACGAGGACGAAGAGCAAGAAGAAGAGGAAGAAGAAGAGAAAGAGCAGGAGGAGGAGGAAGAAGAGGGAGAAGGATGAGGAGGAGGAGGACAGAGGCGGGAAGAGGGCAGTTAGCCTCATAAAACACTTGGAACAGAGAGAACACTTGGAACACGTGCAGACGGTCCTCCCACCTTTGTTGATCTTCCCCATGACGGCCAGCTCCACATACTTCCTGTTGTCCTGCTTGCTGTAGAGTCCCAGCAGAACTCCCCCCAGCTTCGCCGGCAGCCGAAACGTTGATACCACGTAGACATCACTGAGCGCGCTCAGACCGCCAGACAGCTTCTCCACCGCAGCAATAGTCTGCTTGGAGTCCTGGAGACTCAGCACATCGATCACTGAGGGACAGACACGTCTTTAACAGGCAGCAGATGGACACGAGACCGCTTTAAATAATAGCGTAAACTAACCACTTTAAATAATAACGTCAACTAACCTTTTTAAATAACAACGTAAACTGACCACTTTAAATAATAACGTAAACTAACCACTTTAAATAATAACGTCAACTAACCACTTTATATAATAACGTCAACTAACCACTTTAAATAATGTCAACTAACCGCTTTATATAATAACGTCAACTAACATTTTTAAATAACGTAAACTGACCACTTTATATAATAACGTCAACTAACCGCTTTATATAATAACGTAAACTAATCGCTTTATATAATAACGTAAACTGACCACTTCATATAACGTAAACTGACCGCTTTATATAATAACGTAAATTGACCGCTTCATATAATAACGTAAACTGACCGCTTTATATAATAACGTAAACTAACCGCTTTAAATAATGTCAACTAACCGCTTTATATAATAACGTCAATTAACCTTTTTAAATAACAACGTAAACTGACCACTTTATATAATAACGTAAACTAACCACTTTAAATAATAACGTCAACTAACCACTTTATATAATAACGTCAACTAATCGCTTTATATAATAACGTCAACTGACCGCTTTATATAATAACGTAAACTAACCGCTTTATATAATAACCTAAACTAACCGCTTCATATAATAACGTAAACTAACCGCTTTATATAATAACGTAAACTAACCGCTTCATATAATAACGTAAACTAACCGCTTCATATAATAACATCAACTAACCGCTTTATATAATAACGTCAACTAACCCCTTTATATAATAACGTAAACTAACCGCTTTATATAATAACGTAAACTGACCGCTTTATATAATAATGTCAACTAACCGCTTTATATAATAACGTAAACCGACCGCTTTATATAATAACGTAAACCAACCGCTTTACATAATAACGTAAACTAACCGCTTTATATAATAACGTAAACTGACCGCTTTATATAATAACGTCAACTAACCGCTTTTTATAATAACGTCAACTAACCGCTTTTTATAATAACGTCAACTAACCGCTTTATATAATAACGTAAACTAACTGCTTTACATAATAACGTAAACTAACCGCTTTACATAATAACGTAAACTAACCGCTTTATATAATAACGTCAACTGACCGCTTTATATAATAACGTCAACTAACCGCTTTATATAATAACGTCAACTGACCGCTTTATATAATAACGTCAACTGACCACTTTATATAATGTCAACCGATCGCTTTATATAATAACGTAAACCAACCGCTTTATATAATAACGTAAACTAACCGCTTTACATAATAACGTAAACTAACCGCTTTATATAATAACGTAAACTGACCGCTTTATTTAATAATGTAAACTAACTGCTTTATATAATAACGTCAACTGACCCCTTTATATAATAACGTAAACTAACCGCTTTATATAATAACGTAAACTAACCGCTTTATATAATAACGTAAACTAACCGCTTTATATAATAATGTAAACTAACTGCTTTATATAATAATGTAAACTAACCGCTTTATATAATAACTTAAACTAACCGCTTTATATAATAACGTAAACTAACCGCTTTATATAATAACGTAAACTAACCGCTTTATATAATAATGTAAACTAACTGCTTTATATAATAATGTAAACTAACCGCTTTATATAATAACGTAAACTAACCGCTTTATATAATAATGTAAACTAACTGTTTTATATAATAATGTCATGCCGAAGAGTTGCTGTCGTTAATTGCACTAACTGATGTAAAAAACTTGTATCTGCTCTGTTTCCTGGTAGAAGGACTCTACAGAAGGAAGACTGAAGGGACATTGCTCAAAACATGAGTTCCAGGATGTTCCGTTTGGATCGACTGGAGACAACCTGCTGCAATTGGCTGGAGGTGTGGCCACTGGTTCACCTCCAGCCAATAGGAGGAGGCTCCTCTCTGCGACCAGTCTCAGTTTGCAAAATAGAAGAGGTTCAAACACAAGCGATAACTTTGTTGCTGTTTCTGAGGTTGTAAAATGGCTGTTTCCATGGTAACAAGTTGACATACAATCATCATTTCTTTCCATATCATTGATTTAACAGTCAACATTATAATCCTGCTGTTTTCAGGTCTTTATGGATTATTGATCTGAAGTCACAATAGATTCCTACAAATGTCCACCCATCCATTATCTACACCAACGGGGGGCAAAGCCTATCCCAGCTGACTTTGGGCGAATGCGGGTAACCTGGACAGGTCATCAGTCCATCACAGAGGCAGACGACAGTTCACCCTTCAGGGACTTCGAATCATACATTGACCAAACATGCACGGAGAACCCAAAGAGAACCAGGAAGCACTCCTGCAAATGTTTCACAATAAAAGCCTGGTTAGGAAATGAAGGATTTCTGTCAACTGAAACTGGGTACTTTTAATTTGAAACAGATTCAGGAAGTGTGGGGTCTATCAGATTGTAATGCAGTAACTTTAACAGGGCAAACGGGAGCAGATCAAAATGAGGCTTCAAATTGACGTCATGAATCAATAAAAACATCTTAAACATTAATATGAACATCATTCAACTTCTCTCATCAAATACAAAGTCAATAAAATATCTCCAGCAGTTCTCTCGGGGTGTTACGACTCCTCCCTTTCGACCTGCTGAGGCTCAAGTGGCATCTTCCTGCATAAGCTGTCAGTCAGGTGGCTGGTTCAAGTGAAGTGTGTCACCTGTCGGCCTCCACCAGAGCTCATACACCAGCCTGGTTCCATTGAGTCTCTGAGGATCCACATCTCCTGGTTCGGTTCGGTTAATCTTTCTCCTTCCACACTGACACACCTTTCTCACCTCCTCCTGTTAAATTCACTGATGCTGCTCATCTTCACACCTCATGTTACTCTTATAGATTAACTTTGTTCATTTGAAATAAAACTCTCCATTGACCCATCTCATCTCCTCTTCTCGTTGAGCCGGTTTGTGACAGTGTTGTTCACACTGGCATGACATCATCCAGTTGGCTCTCGGAGCCACGCCCCTTTCTGGGGGAAAACAATCCAGTACACTGAAGTCAGACCAGCGAGTGCCACTAGAGGTCGTCTCCAAAAAGCCTCTGGCTCCATAGACTCCCATTCAACTTTTCTCATCAAATCCAAAGTGAATAAAATGTGTCCATCAGTTATCTCGGTGTTGTTAGCTAAAGTCACTCCTTCTTCTTAGTTTTCTGGAGGTCCATCTGAAAATAATCCCTCATTCATTAGAAAAGAAGATTCAAGAAGACCTGTTTTTGGGGGCGTGTCTGTGGTGCAGTCAGGTTACAGCTATCGGTGGGCGGGACATAGTATCGTCAGGTTTCCAATCAGATCGGTCAGATCCAGTGCTCAGACCTCCCCCAGCTCGTCCAAATATGGTCACTTCCTGCTCCGAAATAACAAGATGGCGCTTTGCAAATCGTCACATTCAATTTTTATTTACATTTTACACAGTGTCTCCAACTTTTTTGGAAACATGGTTGTGAATAAACCAGAATGTGATGATTATTACATCACAAACTCGTATTTGATAATAATATCAAATATAAGATAAACCAAAGACAACATATCAAATGTTGAAACTGACATTTTATAGGTTTATGAAAAATATCTGCTCATTTTGAATCTGATGGCAGCAACACGTCTCTAAAACGTTGTGACAGGATCAACAAAAGAAAAGTTGTGTAAAGATAAAAAAAAAACACCTGGTGGAACATCTGACAAGTAATTAGGCTACCATGGCAACAGATCAGTAACATCATTGGGTATATATAGCTACGGTTCATAATATCATTAAAAGATTCAGAGAATCTGGAGAAATCCAAGCCGAGATCATTGAAGATGGACTGAGGTGAAGTGGAAAACTGTCCTGTAATCTGATTCATCACAATCTGAGATTCTGTTTGGAAATCATGGACGCTGTCCCAACTTTTTAGAGACATGTTGCTTCCATCAAATTCTAAATAATCATATATTTTTATAAAATAATAAAATGTCTTAGTTTCAACATTTGATATCTTGTCTTTGGTCTATTTTCTACTAAATATAAGTTTACATGATTTATAAATCATCACATTCTGTTTTTATTTACGTTTTACACATTACTACTTTTTTGGAAAGCTGCTGAAGGAGGCGGAGCCATTCTCTGATGTCATAGGTGGACTTCCTGTTTCCACTGAGGAAAATTACAGCTGTTCACATTTGACTTTAATAAATTATTGTTTGTCGTGTTGTTGAACCTTCAGGTTGACTCTGTGACGTCCGCCGGTCCCTGAACGTCTCACATTGCACTATTATTTTCCAGGACATTTTATTTTTAACTTGTGAGTTAATAATAAAAGATCATCTGCAGGAGTGAAAGTTCACTTTTTCAAAGGTCCATTAAACAGTGGAAAGTTTCTGCGGTCAAACTTCATGTTTATAAAATGTTAACAGGCGTTTATTAACCGTTAATAAAGTTTTAAAAGTGAAGCCTTAACGGTTACCTTGGACGTCTGGTCCGTCCGGGACTCCCGCCGTGAGCTGAGCGCAGAGGACCGACAGCAGAACCGGGACAGTCCAACCCATACCGGACCAGAAACGGTGCTGTTCGAACCACCAGAACCAGGTCCACAAACTGCAAAAAGGAGAACCGGAGCTGAAACGGAGAACCGGAGCAGGAGAGGAGGGAGAAGGAGCGGATCCACACCGAAAACCAGCTGCGGAGAGCAGAGGAGAGACCACCGACCGAACGACCGGAGGAACAACTGACGGTCCGGTTCACGAGCCCAGCTGGAAACTGCAGCTGCTGGCGCGCGCTCCACTCTCCTCTGCGCGGCTCGTGCGCGAAGGTTGATTAGCATAAAGCGCGCGACCGAAGACAGACTAATTAGTTTCACTGAGACAAACAAATAAAAAACAAACAAACAAACAACATTTACATATTCAGAGTGAGCCGGAAGTCTAAACTAAATAAAACATGTTTTTAAAATATGTACCAACAGAGAAAAAAATACTCCATTACAAGTAAAAATACTGCAGCAAAATGTAAAAGTTCTCCGTTGAGTAATCCTGTGAGAATCTACAAAATAAAAGCAGCACCAAATATTTCAGAGCTGAGAACAGATGAAGGGAATAATTTCAGGTCCAGACACCCAGAACCAGAACCAGAACAAACACAAACCGGCTGCGTGTCCAACTCCTCCGACAGGAAACAGCTGCAGATGATCAGACACCTGTCACACCTGCTGTCAATCAGCCTGGCGTCAACCTGCTCAGGAAGTTCTACTGTTGTCCAACCAGGAGGTCCTGACCCGGTTCTGACTGGATCCCTGAAGGTTCCAACAACATGCAGTGTTTATGTTTTAACCTGTCGAGAGTATCACGTGATGGAGTCTCACCTGTGGTCACCTTCAGACTGACCTCAGACTGGGAGAGAAACACTGCAGGTGAGATCAGGAGATGTGAGACGAGGTGCAGCTGCAGGAAGTTGATGCAAAGACATAAGAGGAAGATGATGAGGAGGAGTAAATGGTAAATGTTCTGGTCTGCACTTGTATAGCGATTTATCACCTTACGGTCTCAAAGCGCTTTACACTAATGAGGTGGCGCTGCCATCAGGAGCACATTCAGAGGCAACTTGGGGTTCAGGGTCTTGCTCAAGGACACTTCGGCATGTGGACAGGCAGAGCTGGGGTCGAACCACCAACCTTCGATTAGCGGGCAACCCCCTGTATAGCCACAGCCTCCCTACCTCTCCAGAGGAAGATGATGATGAAGATGATGATGTCTCCTCCTGTTCAGCAACATTTATTCACACAGAGAACAATTTCCTCTGAAATCACAAACAGAACATCTTTTTCTAAATACTTAGAAAACTGAACAGTTTGGTTGGTGGGTGCAGCGTGTCTAATGTGGGCGGGGCTCAAACAGGAACAGGTTGAGGCATCCGACAAACACAAGTGTCGGGTAAGATGACCCAGTTCTGGTTCTGGTCTCAGATCTGTGAGTCCTGGTTCCCCCGAGGGTCCGATGGAAGGACTGAATCAGAGTTTTTTTTTCTCCGCTCACTCTCGGGGACTGTTTGTTTCTCATGCTGGAGCGTTCCCATGGAAACCTGTGTTTAACAGCAGGTGAGGGGAGGGAGGAAGCCCCCCCCCCCCAAGCAGGACAACTAAGCTCCACAAACTGCTTCCAGATCGGCTCGTTAAGAGGCCGAGAAGCAAATTCCTGCCGGGTGGCGTCATGAGCAGCTGGGGGGGCGGGGGAATTATCTCCACTTCTGGACCTGAAGGGGGGGGGGGAGGGGGGGCATTATCTCCATATTATTCTGTTTGTTGTTAGGGGGAGGAACACAAAGACTGACATGGTGTCTGGAACCTTCAGAACATTCAGAACCTTTAGGACATTCAGAACCTTTGGGACATTTAGAACCTTCAGAACATTCAGAACCTTTGGGCCATTTAGTACCTTTAGAACATTCAGAACTTTAAGAACCTTTGGAACCTTCAGAACCTTTAGAAGATTAAGAACATTTAAAAACTTCAAAACCTTTAGAAGATTAAGAACATTTAGAACATTCAGAACCTTTGGGACATTTAGTACCTTTAGAACATTAAGAACCTTAAGAACCCTAGAACCTTTGGAACCTTCAGAATCTTTAGAACATTAAGAACCTTTAGAAAATTCAGTACCTTTAGAACCCATAGAACATTCAGTACCTTTAGAACATGCAGTATCTTTACAACATTCAGAACCTTTAGAACCCATAGAACATTCAGAACATTTAGTACCTTTAGAACCTTTGGAACATTCAGAACCTTTAAAACCATCAGAACCTTTAGAACCCTTAGAATCTTTCAAAGCCTTAGCACCTTTAGAACAAAAGGGAACCAATTTAAATAATGTGTTCCGTGTCTGAATGGGATAAAAAAATGAAACATTTGATGTTAAAATGTTAAAAATGAAGATTGTCCAGACAGAACGTCCTCAGGATTATTTTTAATTCATCTCTGAACATGTAGCTGCACCACTTCCTGTCCACTTCTTGTCCACTGAGACCTTCAGGGAACTGCTGATTAATGAATATTTAATAGTGACAGTTTTCTGAGGCTCTTTGGTCGTTTACAAACATCTCTGATCTCATTAATATTATTCACGTCCTTCAAGTTCCATGACGACGTCGTCAGCCGTCCCCCTCTTCCTCCTCCTCGTGGTCGTTGGCCTGCAGGTCCGGCGGCTCCTCCAGCGCCTCCTGCTGGCCGTGCTGGATGGAGACAATGCCGGTGAGGAGGGCATAGCTCAGCATGGCGCCCAGCGCCACCACAGCAGACAGGAACTGCTTCCTGCGCTTGTTGGGTACGTGGTCAAAGTCTCCGCCCTCTGGCTGGGGGGATGTCTTCTGATTGGACGTCTCTGAAAAAACACAGCAAAAGGACGTCAGCCGTGTGAACCCTAGACATTACCTGTACATTTCTCTAGGACAGTTCTCTCTGATGGACATCATTACCTGGACGTCTCCAGGACAGTTCTTTCTGAGGAACCCTTGACATCGTTACCTGGACGTCTCTAGGACAGTTCTCGCTGAGGAACCCTTGACATCGTTACCTGGACGTCTCTAGGACAGTTCTCGCTGAGGAACCCTTGACATCGTTACCTGGACGTCTCTAGGACAGTTCTCTCTGAGGAACCCTTGACATCGTTACCTGGACGTCTCTAGGACAGTTCTCGCTGAGGAACCCTTGACATCGTTACCTGGACGTCTCTAGGACAGTTCTCTCTGAGGAACCTTTGACATCGTTACATGGACCGTCTCTAGGACAGTTCTCTCTGAGAAACCCCTGACATCGTTACCTGGACGTCTCTAGGACAGTTCTCTCTGAGGAACCCTTGACATCGTTACCTGGACGTCTCTAGGACAGTTCTCGCTGAGGAACCCTTGACATCGTTACCTGGACGTCTCTAAGACAGTTCTCTCTGAGGAACCCTTGACATCGTTACCTGGACGTCTCTAGGACAGTTCTCTCTGAGGAACCCTTGACATCGTTACCTGGACCGTCTCTAGGACAGTTCTCTCTGAAGAACCCTTGACAACGTTACCTGGACGTCTCGAGGACAGTTCTCTGTAAGGAACCTTTGACATCGTTACCTGGACGACTCTAGGACAGTTCTCTCTAAGGAACCCTTGACATTGTTACCTGGGCGTCTCTAGGACAGTTCTCTCTAAGGAACCTTTGACATTGTTACCTGGACCGTCTCTGGGGAAGTACAGCAGCAGGATGTTGGTGCAGAAGTTGGTCAGGTTGTCGAGGGACTTCAGGTGCTGCTGCAGCTTCCCGTTGGGCAGTTTGGACTTCAGGATCGGTGCCAAGTGACCGAAGACGTAGGCGTCAAGACTCGAAGGTCTGAAGAGGAAAAGACCAAAGAAAGTTTTAAATCAATGACTCAGATTGAATCTGTAAAGATTGAGAGGGAGGAGAAGGAAGATGAGAAGGAACTCACGAGTCTCCGAAGAAGAACTTGTGTGAGCCGAGTCGTTGGGACAGCAGGTTCATACACTCAGCAGCATCACGGTACAACTGTTACACAACAGACACACAACACAGAGGTTAGAGACTAACCCCAAGTCTCCTCCGTGACGAGTTTTACGACCGCTGGGACTCAGACAGCCGTTCATCCCTCAACGACCATCCTGCGTCACTGCTGAGGAACCGACTCTTCTGCAGGGAGGTCGCAGCTCGTACCAGACGTTCTCGTACCGGAGGTTCTCCTACGGAGGTTCTTGTACCAGACATTCTCGTACCGGAGGTTCTTGTACCAGAGGGTCTCGTACGGAGGTTCTCATATGGAGGTTAGACTGCCAAGCCGTGGTCACAGCTCGTACTGGAGTCAACATTTACATCCACTACATGCTCGTGTTACATTATTAAATATTTATATAAACCTTCAGCTGACGGACAGCGGTGTTTCTGGATCATGTTTCTATCGGGGGGGGGGGGGGGGGGGGGGGGGGGGGGGGGGGGGGGGGGGGGGGGGGGGGGGGGGGGGGGGGGGGGGGGGGGGTTTCTTCTTTGGAGAGTTTTAACATCATTTGTGGACGCAGCGATGAACTGTGTTCACAGACGATGGTTTTCACAAGTGTTCCTGAGCCCATGCAGTGATTTCCACTCCAGAATAGTGTGTTTTTAATGCAGTGCTGCCTGAGGGCCCGAAGATCACCACCATCCAATATTGGTTTCCAGCCTTGTCCCTTGTGTTCAGAGATTTCTCCAGATTTTCTGAATCTTTTAATGATATTAGGTAGGTAGGTAGGTAGTTACTTTATTAATCCCCAAGGGGAATTTTTTTTCGCTACAGCAGCATACAGGAAGCAATAAGATAATAGAATAATAAAAAGCAATAAAATAGCAGTAAAAAAATATTAAATGCACAGTATATACAGTACAGTATATACCTATATATATATTATATACAAACAAACCAAGAAACACAGTCAACAGTGTTATTGTTGTGTGATGGATTTTGCCAGAGGTGAGTTATTGTACAGTCTTATTGCGGTCAGGAGGAATGATCTCCTGTATCAGGAATGATCTCCTGTATCTGGAATGATCTCCTGTATCTGGAATGATCTACTGTATCAGGAATGATCTCCTGTATCTGGAATGATCTCCTGTATCAGGAGTGATCTCCTGTATCTGGAATGATCTCCTGTATCTGGAATGATCTACTGTATCAGGAATGATCTCCTGTATCTGGAATGATCTCCTGTATCAGGAATGATCTCCTGTATCAGGAATGATCTCCTGTATCTGGAATGATCTCCTGTATCAGGAATGATCTCCTGTATCAGGAATGATCTCCTGTATCTGGAATGATCTCCTGTATCTGGAATGATCTCCTTTATCAGGAATGATCTCCTGTATCAGGAATGATCTCCTGTATCAGGAATGATCTCCTGTATCTGGAATGATCTCCTTTATCAGGAATGATCTCCTGTATCTGTCCTTGTGACAGCAGCTGGAGGAGTCTTTTGGACAAAGTGCTCCACTGTCCCTGCAGCAGGTGGAGAGGGTGGTCAGGATTATCCAATATGGATCCTCCTCTCCACCTCCTTTTCCAGACTGTCCAGTTTGTAGCTAATGATGGAGCCGGCCTTCTTAACCAGTTTGTTAAGTCTGTTGGTGTCTCCGGCTCCAATGCTGCCCCCCCCCCTCCACCTCTCTCCCCCAGCAGACCACAGTGAAGTACAGTTCACTGGCCACAACAGATGGTAGAACATCTCCAACATCTCGCTGCACACATTAAAGGATCGAAGTTTCCTCAAGAAAAAGAGTCGACTCATCCCCTTCTTGTAGACAGCGTTGATGTTGGTCTTCCAGTTGTCTGTTGTCGATGGACATGAACCGTAGACGATGAAATCCACTAATTCTTTGTAGTTTTACGTTGAGGAACATTATTCTTAGATTGTTGAACTATTTTCCAACACGTGAACCTCTCCCCATCTTCACTGCTGAGACTCTGCCTCTCTGAAATCATCTTTTATACCCAATCATGTTGATCTGTTGCCATGGTAACCTCATTAGTTCTGAGATGTTCCACCAGGTGATTTAAAAAAAAAAAATCTTTACACAACTTTTCTTTTGTTGATCCTGTCACAACGTTTTATAGTTGTGTTGCTGCCATCAGATTCAAAATGAGCAGATATTTTTAATAAAACAATAAAATGTCAGTTTTAACATTTGATATGTTGTCTTTGGTCTATTTTATATTAAATATGAGTTTACATGATTTAATAATTATCACATTCTGGTTCTATTTACTTTTGAGTGTCCCGACTCCTCTGGAAACAGGGTTGTACACACAGATCTTTAAAGGACAGCTGTCCTTTTATTGGACCATTCAGCTCTAAACTACCCAGAAACTACCCAGAATGGTAGGTAGGTAGGTATATATGGAATGCAAGTGTTATGGAGAAGTGAGCTCCAGCTGATCAAACCCAGAGTGACCCAGACACAGAGAACCGTTGTAGGAAAACCTTAATTCGTTCCTGACACGTCAACGGTTTTCTGACAGGAACAAATCGGTGTTTAACGACCTCCCTGAGCGCTGTGACCTCTGACCTTTGTGGAGCTTTTGTTCCAACCAGCAGTTTCCCGACAGAAAGTTTTCCTTTCCTCTGAATTTGTTCCAAATACTTCAGCAGCCTGAACACATGGAAACGATATGAGAGTGGAAAACTGCCATGTTCCACTCGGAGAACCGCTCCGTGTTCTCCATGATGATGTCATCACAGGTTCTGCTGCAGCACAGCGCACAAAATAATAATTATGATAATAGTAGTAATTATAACAATAAATATTATTATTATAACAATAATAACAATAAATATTATTATAACAATAATAGTAATAATAATAATTTCCACTTTAGCAAAAGAAAAGTAGGAGTGAATGAAAGATGAGGAGGAGGAAGGAGAGACATGAAGAACAGGAGACCTGGAGACCGGGAGACCGGGAGAACGGGAGAACAGGAGAACGAGAGAACGGGAGACCAGGAGAACAGGAGAACAGGACAACTGGACAACAGGAGAACGAGAGAACGGGAGAACTGGAGACCAGGAGACCAGTAGAACTGGAGACCAGAAGAACGAGAGAACGGGAGAACGGGAGACCTGGAGACCAGGAGAACAGGACAACAGGAGAACGGGAGAACTGGAGACCAGGAGAACTGGAGACCAGAAGAACGAGAGAACGGGAGACCTGGAGACCAGGGGAACTGGACAACAGGAGAACGAGAGAAAGGGAGAACGGGAGAACTGGAGACCAGAAGAACGAGAGACCGGGAGAAAGGGAGAACTGGAGACCGGGAGAACGGGAGACCAGGAGAACGAGAGAACAGGAGAACTGGACAACAGGAGAACGAGAGAACGGGAGAACTGGAGACCAGGAGAACTGGAGACCAGAAGAATGAGAGAACGGGAGAACGGGAGACCTGGAGACCAGGAGAACAGGAGAACTGGACAACAGGAGAACGAGAGAAAGGGAGAACGGGAGAACTGGAGACCAGAAGAACGAGAGACCGGGAGAAAGGGAGAACTGGAGACCGGGAGACCGGGAGACCGGGAGAATGGGAGAACTGGAGAACTGGAGAACTGGAGAACAAGAGAACAAGATGCTGATGCTAACACTCGCTATATAGCAATAGCTTATAAAGCAGCTAGCAGCAGACCGTCAGGGCGGCCCGACCCATGAGGACGAGCCCAGCTGTGAGCTTGTCCTTCAGGGTGGACACAATACATGTGCTATCTCTGTCTCTGATTGGCTGCTCCCTCTCCATTCAGTCATGTGAGCAGGTCTCCTCACCTCCTTCTCCAGCTCCTCTCCGGCCTCCAGGCCCTCGTCTCCTCGTAGCAGCCGCAGTTTCTCCAGCTGGCGGCGCTGCATCCGTCCGGGCAGGAAGAAGTTCAGCGGGAAGGGCATGTGCTCGGCGTACCAGCAGCGAGTCACGTCCACGTAGTTCTTCGGCTCGATCCAGAAAACGTAGATCTGCAGCGGTCAAAGCAGAGATTCAGGAACACGTGTAGGAGCGGCCGAGTTTAAATGGACGCATGTTGTCCTGCAATCAAGAAGAGAAACGCTCTCACCAGAGCCGGCATGAGTTTCTCCTCCATCAGAGAGATGAAGGCCAGACTGTCGGCGCCCTCCTTCGCAGATAGGTCGTAGTCCGCGTTGTATTTCTTAAAAACACACCAGACGTGACGTCACATTATGATATCAAATAAATTAAATCAGTGTTAATTTATTACATATTAGGACTCTAACACAGATATGATTAGGAGCGGGGCTCTTTGATTGACAGGTCTATGGTGCAGTCATGTTTACAGTATAGGTGGGCGGGGCATAGAGTCCTGGGAGACAGACAGCTGTGTGTGTGTGTGTGTGTGATACTCTAACATGTTTAGTTTCAGTGTTCTCCTCCCGAGCACATGAATGAAGATGGGACTCCCCTCACAGCGTAGCTCCGCCTGCTCTCTGCTGCTCCTGCTGAGCTTTATGAGATTCATCAGCTGTACTGGAATGTTTCCTTCTACAACTTCCTGTTGTTAATGAGGTCACTGCAGACACTAATACCCACACACACACACACACACACACACACACATAGACACACACACACACTAACACACACAGACACACTAATACACACACAGAGTCTGGTCCCAGTCTGAACCAGCGGTTCCTAAACTGAGGGGCGGGGCCCTCTTCAGGACCTCAGACCCCCTGCAGATGGACCAGAGTAAAAACATAATCTACTGTCATTCAAATAGTTTTTATTTGTTACTGATTAATTATTGTGGTGGCGGGGCATGGTTAGCTCAGCTGCAGGGGGGGAGAGAGTGAGGGAGTGGTTCAGGGAACGGTGCCGGGAGGAGGATAATTGGCACAGCTGATCTGAATCGGGGGAATTGTTTTCTCCCCTTACATAAGTAAGCAGGACCTGGTGAGGAGGAGGATGAGGAAGCAGCCTGGAAACGGACACTCGGAAGCTGGGCAGGAGAGCGCCGGCACCGGGTGTAACAGAGTGTGTGCCGCAGGGTGGATCGAACAATAAAAGCGAAACCATAAACCAAACTTTGTGGCTCAGCGTGTGTCGTCTGTCTCAAGGAACCCCCACGGTAGCTCAGACGTGCTACAATTATGAAATCAGTTTATTGGAAGATTAAAATGACCAGTTTTCTGTTATTAAATAATTCTATAAGTAAAACTGAATTGAGGGTGGGTTACCTGTTTTCTGAGGTGGATGATGATGTCAGAGGGGCGGGACAGAGTTTCTTTCTGATTGGTCCTCAAAACAGGAAGTGAACCTTTGAAGACAGAAAGGAAACATCATGAACACGTCAAGTCTGAGTTTCTTCTTCATGTGTAACTCACCGCTGGGACTCCTCCACGGATTGGACATCTTTCTGAGCTTCAGAGGAGCTCCAGCGAACTGAGCGTAGGCCTGAGGAGAGAAAACACAAAAACAGGTCAACAACAGCTCAACAACAGGTCAACAGGTCAACAGGTCAACAGGTCAACAGCTCAACAGCTCAACAACTCAACAACTCAACAACAGGTCAACAACAGGTCAACCGCTCAACAACTCGACGACAGGTCAACAACAGGTCAACAAGAGGTCAACAACAGGTCAACAAGAGGCCAGCAACTCAACAACAGGTCAACAAGAGGTCAACAACAGGTCAACAGCTCAACAACTCAACGACAGGTCAACAACAGGTCAACAAGAGCTCAACAAGAGGTCAACAACAGGTCAACAAGAGGTCAACAACAGGTCAACAGCTCAACAACTCAACGACAGGTCAACAACAGGTCAACAAGAGTTCAACAACAGGTCAACAACAGGTCAACAAGAGCTCAACAAGAGGTCAACAACAGGTCAACAAGAGGCCAGCAACTCAACAACAGGTCAACAAGAGGTCAACAACAGGTTAACAACTCAACAACAGGTCAACAACAGGTCAACAGCTCAACAACTCAACGACAGGTCAACAACAGGTCAACAGGTCAACAAGTCAACAACCCAACAACAGGTCAACAGCTCAACAACAACAACTCAACAACAACTCAACAACAGGTCAACAAGAGGTCAACAACGCAACAACAGGTCAACAAGAGGTCAACAACTCAACAAGAGGTCAACAACAGGTCAACAACTCAGCAACAACTCAACAACAGGTCAACAACTCAACAAGAGGTCAACAAGAAGTGAACAACAGCTCAACAACAACAACTCCTACAACTCAACAACAGGTCAACAACAGGTCAACAGATCAACAACAGGTCAACAACAACTCAAAAACAGCTCAACAACAGGTCAACAGATCAACAACAGGTCAACAACAGGTCAACAACTCAACAAGAGGTCAACAACAGGTCAACAGCTCAACAACACGTCAACAACGGGTCAACAAGAGGTCAACAACATGTCAACAAGTCAACAACAGGTCAACAACACGTCAACAAGAGGTCAACAACAGCTCAACACCTTAACAACAGGTTAACAGCTCAACAACAACTCAACAACAGCTCAACAACAGGTCAACAAGAGGTCAACAACAGGTCAACAAGAGGTCAGCAACTCAAAAAGAAGTCAACAAGAGGTCAACAAGAGGTCAACAAGAGGTCAACAGCTCAACAACAGGTCAACAACTCCAACTTGTTTACTGATGGCCCTTCAAAATAAAAGTTTCAAAGATGAGTGTGGAAGGAGTCCGGTCAGATGACTCAGTTCTTCTGGAAATATAAATAAAAGCCTCATTCAACTTTTACAACCAGAAAAACTGAGGAGGAATTTCCTCATAAATGTGCAGCCGTGCGGTCAGAGTGGTGGAGGGGAGGAGGCAGCCAGCTGTGGAGCCAGCAGCACATCTGGCTCTGTGTGGAACTGAAGGATCGACACAGGGACATCACATGCAAGGTAAATGGGGGCGTGGCCTGATCGTCTGTCTTCGAGAACCAAGCCCGATGGAACCAGCTGGTCGGAACCAGACGGTTGGAACCAGATGTCAGCGTCTCCGTTAGACCTCAGGATATCAAAACACTTCCTGGTCAGGGGTGGCTCATCGTGCTGCTTCAGTCCAACAGTGACACCTCCTCCATCATGATGATGTCACTGTCACCCTTCAGTATTTCTGAAGCACCGCCTCCTGCTCTAACCCGACTGATGTACCTCTGAAGCCCCGCCTCCTGCTCTGACCTGCTGATAGACCTCTGAAGCCCCGCCTCCTGCTCTGACCCGCTGATAGACCTCTGAAGCCCCACCTCCTGCTCTGACCCGCTGATAGACCTCTGAAGCACCGCCTCCTGCTCTGACCCGCTGATAGACCTCTGAAGCCCCACCTCCTGCTCTAACCCGACTGATGCACCTCTGAAGCCCCGCCTCCTGCTCTGACCCGACTGATGCACCTCTGAAGCCCCACCTCCTGCTGACCCGCTGATAGACCTCTGAAGCCCCACCTCCTGCTCTGACCCGCTGATAGACCTCTGAAGCACCGCCTCCTGCTCTGACCCGACTGATAGACCTCTGAAGCACCGCCTCCTGCTCTGACCCGCTGATAGACCTCTGAAGCACCACCTCCTGCTCTGACCTGCTGATAGACCTCTGAAGCCCCACCTCCTGCTCTGACCCTACTGATGCACCTCTGAAGCCCCGCCTCCTGCTCTGACCCACTGATAGATCTCTGAAGCCCCGCCTCCTGCTCTGACCCGCTGATAGACCTCTGAAGCACCGCCTCCTGCTCTGACCCGCTGATAGACCTCTGAAGCACCGCCTCCTGCTCTGACCCGCTGATAGACCTCTGAAGCCCCACCTCCTGCTCTGACCAGCTGATAGACCTCTGAAGCACCGCCTCCTGCTCTGACCCGCTGATAGACCTCTAAAGCACCGCCTCCTGCTCTGACCCGACTGATGGATGACTCCGAAACTGCAGCAGGTTCACGTAGGGAAAAATTATCAGAGTTTTCCAACCACTGCAGACGACCGCCGTCATTACCCAGCATGCAGTGCTGCCTTGCTCTGTGATCTCAGCCCAACACTAACACTCTGGTTTCATCACTCAGGGGCTCTGCTGCCCTCAGCGCAGTCTGCAGGCAGGATCACCGTGTCAACATACTGTCAGTACCACATCAGTCATGGAAACTGCAGCCACAAAGCATGCTGGGAGGTCACCAGTCTGGAACTACAACCACGTCTCCACTGCTTTAAAATGTTGCACAGCAAATTTCTGGAGTGAAATATCCTGGAGTTCAACAAAGAGTTTGATTTTGGGAGTTTATTTTCTAAGTTCGACTCCAGCTGGTGTTCAGAGACTCTCTGGTAATATTCTGGTGTTGATTCTCTGAGTGTTGAGAAGCATCATTCAACACAACTCCGTGTTAACTGCTTTGTTGCTGTAATTAGCATTTCCCAGCATGCCTTAGTTATTTCGTCGTAACTTTTGAGAATAAAGCAACCACATTAAATCTAAGTGATGGGCAGAAATTATATTTAGTTTTGTTAAAACATGCTGTTATTAATATTTCAATGAAGACATAATGATAAATAAAATGAGGCTATCATTCAAAACCATAAGTGTACAAGGGAGGAACGTAACATAAGTTTTGATGCAGCATTAATTGTTGCAGACTAAATATAATCACACTGACTATAATTGTTAAATATAAATATGGGATGAATATGTTGTTATCTTGTTGTCAGTCTGACCTGAAACTTTTGTAGTATGATGACATTTTAACTCCATGAAAGTCAAACAATTCACATGTTTAAGTGTTGACTGTTAACATTGTGAGAGTTCATATTCAAACAACTCAAGGTTAAAGTAGAATTTACTCTTCATGGGAGTCGAGTTTTAAGTTCAACTCCTGAAAAGTGTTAAAAATCAACTCCAAAAAAAGAGTTCCTTCCACTCTGCTTCAGTGAATTCGATGTCTTACATGTAACAAAGCAAAAAGAGTTGATTTGAACTCAGAGTTTATTCAAAAGATGTGAATTTGCTGTGTGGTCTCACACTTTACTGTTTAACGGAGTCAGTTTGTTTTCCTGCTGATCAACAGTTCATCTGAAGTTTATCATTTTACAAATCTCATTATCTCCCATTAAAAGAACCAAACAGCAGAATGAGGAGCTCCTCCTCCTCATCACACGCCATCGCATCATCCATTAATCGCATCATCCATTAATCCGACAGATGTCTCACTTCAGTACATATTCTGTACACTAAATGTAGGAACTGATTTTTGAATCTCTTGTAACAACTGTAACAACAATAACAACAATCCAAACTCTTCATTTTATTATCAGGTGTGATGAAGAGGAGCAGCCAGCTGAAGTCTGATCATTTAAACACACTCTCACACCACCTGCTGGGAGGAAGGAGAATTACACCCTAAACTACATTTAGGTTAGGTTAGGTTAGGTATTTACTTTATTAATCCCAGAGGGGAAATTTTTCCGCTACAGCAGCATACAGAAGCAACAAGATAATAAATAAATAAATAATAATACTGTTTATCCTCCAGAATACTTCTGGTTCTGGATCCAGTTCTGTGTGAGAGGGAACCATTCATCGGTACAACTAGTTACCGTACTCACTTCATTACTGATATCGGTACAACTAGTTACCGTACTCACTTCATTACTAACATCGGTACAACTAGTTACCGTACTCACTTCATTACTAACATCGGTACAACTAGTTACCGTACTCACTTCATTACTAACATCGGTACAACTAGTTACCGTACTCACTTCATTACTAACATCGGTACAACTAGTTACCGTACTCACTTCATTACTAACATCGGTACAACTAGTTACCGTACTCACTTCATTACTAACATCGGTACAACTAGTTACCGTACTCACTTCATTACTAACATCGGTACAACTAGTTACCGTACTCACTTCATTACTAACATCGGTACAACTAGTTACCGTACTCACTTTATTACTAACATCGGTACAACTAGTTAGTCATATGTCATTCTGGACCGGAACCAGACAGGATTCATTTATTGATATTTCTATATTGATTAACTGACTGATTAGTCGATTACCAGTTTCAGTAACAGACGAATGATCCCTGAACTTCAGAATAAAACAAAAAACGACTATGGGACGATTAATCGACCAACTGATCGCTGCATGTTTATCATCACTTTATCAATATGGAGAGTCATCGATCAGTTTCACCGCGGCTCGTCGAGCTGTTAGCATGCTAACGTTAGCAGCTGTCTGGGCGTGCGTCCGTGTACCAGCGCGCGGGGCAGAGAACCGGTGAGTCGAACCGGTCTCGGTCCAGACTGACACTCACCAGAACCACCAGGCAGTCGGTGCTGACGGACGGTAGACCCCAGTCTCCTTCCCAGCAAAACAACTCGTCCGGCGCCGCCATCTTCACCCAGAACCGTGACCTCTCACACCGGAAGGACACCTTCTTCCGTTAGCATGCACTACCAAAATAAAATTTCATTTTAAATCAACTTTTGTGTAATAAACCAATGTAGAAAAGCTTCAGGAGGTTCCGGTTCCTGCAGTTTGTGTTTGTGATGATGACACAATGTGTAACACTACTGTTGTGTTTCACAACCAAACACACAGTTGATTTAATCACTGCACTTCCATACAACTTCCAGGAACTTTATTTTGAAACTGCTTTCTACTTCCGCTTCTCTAGATGAAGATTTTACTGAGATTAAATACTGAAGACTGAACTAGAAGTTGTGACACTTTGAAACACATTCAATCATGTTGATTCTGGTGTTTCAGTGTTTCACCTGTACAGCACACACAGTTGTTCACCTCATCAGCTAATCTTCTTCTTCTTCTTCTTCTTCTTCTTCTTCCTCTTCTTCTTCTTCTTCTTCTTCTTCTTGGTCTTCCTCAGTTCATGAAGATCTGATTCACATGTCTGCATTAATGTGGACTCTGATGTTACTGCTGGTTTCTGATGAAGGAACTCTTCAATTTCATCTTCATCTTCATCTCCTCAGAGACACTAAATGGTTTCTGTTCTGGACCTACAGACCTTCATGTGACCTCTGACTCACCTGTTACCTGATGTGGCATGTCGTCCTGTTTCAGAACCAAGATGTTAAAATAATTCACTTCCTTCTTTTCTCTGTTAAATTGTGAAATCGTTTCCAGTAACTTCTGCAAAACACGAGACTCAGTTCTTCAACCGTCATCATGACAACAGGTTTACGGCCCTTTAAGAGAAGTAAGAGCAGATTTAGCGTCCTCCTAAAGCCTCCTTAGTTTTTTCTAAATCTTTAAATCATTTATTTTAAATGAGTCTTTATTTACACTTTTAAAACTCTCCATATAAATCTATCTTAAAAAAAAATTAAAAAAATAAAAAAAATTTTTTGTGCAAATATGTATTCATGTAACTATTAAAAAACAATCCAAGGAAGAAGAACTCAGCTTCTCTTCTGGTGTTTTTATCAGTCTATCGATCACACCAGCATAACATCAACCAGTTGGCTCTCGGAGCCACGCCCCTTTCTGGGGGAAAACAATCCTGTACACTGACGGCAACGGTGAAGTCAGACTGTAAGAAAGTTAACGGAGCTTCAGGTCTGTAAAATGGTTCTGATCCAGAAGTGTCTTCAGCTGCAATACCAGCGAGTGCCACTAGAGGTCGGCTCCAAAAAGCCTCCGGCTCCATAGACTCCCATTCAACTTCTCTCATCAAATCCAAAGTGAATCAAATGTGTCCATCAGTTCTCTCGGTGTTGTTAGCTAAAGTCATTCCTTCTTATTAGTTTTCTGGAGGTGCATCTGAAAATAATCCCTCAGTGTTAGGGCGTGTCAATGTGGGTCTGTTTGGGTTCACTAGCGTAGCAGTTAGTTGTGGTTCCTGTCGGATGTGAGGACAGATGAGAGGATATCCGTCCTCCATCCTCCTGGGGTGTCCAGGACTTCAGCCTCGAACTGAAGAGTAGACGACTGCCTCCTCTTCTTCCTCTGGTCTAAAAAACATCATAAGAAACTACAATTAGAGTTAAACTGCTGGTCTTTTATTTCCAATTCTACAAAGGCCTAAGTTGTATTTGACTTTCTACCAGTTTGAGGTAAAAAGACTCTCTCCAAAGGAAGTAGGGACAACATCTAGAGACTGTTGCGAAAATTTTCTTTGTTTAGTAATCAGTGGTGAGTTTCTATTGCTGCCCATTTGTAACACCCGGTGACTGGAGGTCTAACGAGCAGGAGGTGTGGTCTAACGAGCAGGAGGTGTGGTCTAACGAGCAGGAGGTGTGGTCTGACCAGCTGTAGACAACCCTGTTAAAAAAACCAGGAAGTGTTTGAAGCATCAGCTTCAGCGTCAGCCAGGATAAAGACTGAGGAGTCTTTCGTTGGAGTCTCTCACTCGTTCACACCAACACCGTAACCTTTCCTCTGTTATCTGTCCCACCCGTTCCACTCATACCCAACACCTTGTCACAGGAGGACTCTGGAACTGTCAGTCAGCTGCAGGACAGACTTCATCTCTGGACTTCCTTGGTCTCACGGAGACCTGGATCACACCGGACAACATCCACCCTGCTGCTCTCTCCTCTGTCTTCTCCTTCAGCCACACCCCCAGACCCTCTGTCCTCCTCCATGTCCTCCTGTCCTCCTCCATGTCCTCCAGTTCTCCCCAGCTCCGTGGTTGTCTGACTCGGTGCTCCCAGAGAGCCACTATGAGAGCAGCAGAAAGGAAATATAGAAAATCTGATCACCCTGATGACCTGCTCACTTATCAATCTCTCTGTCCTCCTCCTCTCTGTCCTCCTCTTCTCTGTCCTCCTCCTCTCTCCTCTCCTCTTTCTCTGCCTCTATCTCTGCCTCTATCTCTGCCTCTATCTCTACAGCCAAAAGCTCTTTCTACCAAACCAGAATTCAATCCTCATTTTCCAACCCCAAAAAGCTCTTCTCCATCTTCTCCATTTTCTCCACCCTCCTTGACCCCTCCTCCCCCCTCCTCCCTCCATCCTTCCACCAAGCCACTTTGTCAACTACTTCACTAAAAAGATAGATGACATACGCTCCTCATTTTATAATCTATCTTCTATAACTACATGTCCATCATCTTCATCTTCATCTTCATCTTCATCCCCTTCACTTTCCTCTTTCACCCCCCATCTCCCAATCAAGTTGTTACCTTGGTAACCTCCACCCCCCCAACCACCTGCCCCCCTCCCCATCCCATCTCACATTCTCCAGTCTATTGCTCCAGACCTTCTTCTTTTTCTCTCCATCTCATCAACACTTCTCTGTCAACGGTCTGTTTCCTGAACTCTCTGAAGGAGAGAGTGAACCCTCTCCTGAAGAAACCCCCCTCAACCCATCTGAAGTAAACAACTACAGACCGTCTCTCTTCTTTCCTTTCTTTCTAAAACTCTGGAGTGAGCTATCTTTGACCAACTCTCCTCCTATCTCCACCATAATAACCTTCTTGATCACCAGTCTGGTTTCAACAGACCACTCAACAGAGACGGTCTTCCTTGTTGTCTCTGAGCAGCTTCACACTGCTAGAGCAGCCTCTCTGTCCTCTGTCCTGATCCTTCTGGACCTTCTGCTGCATTTGACGGTGAACCACCAGATCCTTCTTTCCTCCTTCAGGACCTCGGTGTCTCAGGCTCTGCTCTCTCCCTGTTCTCATCCTACCTCAACGACCTCACCTACCGGGTAACTTGGAGAGGATCTGTGTCTGAACCATGTCCTCTCACTACTGGTGTCCCTCAAGGCTCCGTCCCGGGTCCCCTCCTCTTCTCTCTGTACACCGACTCTCTCGGCTCTGTCCTTCACTCGCATGTGTTTTCCTACCACAGCTATGCTGATGACACCCAACTGATCCTCTCTTTTCCAGATCTGAAACACAGGTAGCAGCATGAATCTCTGCCTGTCTGACTGACATCTCTCAGTGGATGTCCTCACACCACCTGGAAATCAACCTCCACAAGACCGAACTGCTCTTCCTTCCAGGGAAAGACTCTCCCACCCTCGACCTGACTACTACCTTCAACAACTCTGTTATCCCGACCCTGACTGCTAAGAACCTCGGAGACACTCGACAGTCAACTCTCTCTTACTGCCAACATCACTGCAACAACACGTTCCTGTAGATACATGCTGCACAACATCAGGAGAATACGTCCTCTTCTCACTCAGAAGGAGGTGCAGGTTCTGGTCCAGGTTCTGGTCCAGGTTCTGGTCTTACTGAGAGGCAACACTGCTAACCGCTGCACCATCTATCTTTCCAGATGACAAATCTTTGGCTCACTGCAACCTATAACTCAACCGTCCATAAATATTCATTCAAAATGCGACGAAAATTGCCGCAGACATTCTTTGGATAGTAGATATACGTGTTTTCAAGGAGGTCTGCAGTGATATTAAATATCTTCCTGTAATGTGTAGTGTATGCAAAACTTTTTCAATTTCCCCAAACGTTTCAACTTCACTAAAAGTTGAATCACCATCAACAGGTGGAATCTGAACCATTAATAGCGACCTTGGTGAATTTAGTTGCCATTTTTGGCGATTTACACATGTTGTACTTTAACGAACTCCTCTTACAGATTTTGTCGGACCGACTTGAAATTTAGTAAATTTAGGAATTAAAAGTTATCAAAATAATTTGTTTTCGTCGATCGGTGTGCCTGTGGCGTGGCGGCCAAAAAGTGATCCAAATGTCATGCTATGAATGTTGTTCAAAAAAATGACTGGCATTTTCAAAGTCAAAAATGACTTTAGATTTTTTTTAAAGTTCACGACAAAGGGGGGGATCGAACTCCAAACATTCTAGCTGAGAGGTAGCAGTGCTAACCACTGCCTCATCTACCTTCCCAGGAGTTTGACAGCATTGTGATCTTTGGCTCACTGCAACCTATAACTCCACCGCCCATAAATATTTATTCAAATGCAACCAAAATTGCCGCAGACATTCTTTGGATAGTAGATATACGTGTTTTCAAGGGGGTCTGCAGTGATATTAAATATCTTCCTGTAATGTGTAGTGTATGCAAAACTTTTTCAATTTCCCCAAACGTTTCAACTTCACTAAAAGTTGAATCACCATCAACAGGTGGAATCTGAACCATTAATAGCGACCTTGGTGAAGTAGAATCTTTTCCCTGTTGAGTTAACCAGACTGTTGGTTGAGTCACGAAGATAGTCCAGCAGTCTACAACGCCTGGCTAGAAATGACTTCATGAAAACATGGGTTCAAACCCTGGTCAGGTAACACATATGGTTCAAGGTTTACGGCGTGTGAGTCCCCTTAATGAGCCACGTGGTTCACGGAGAGCAAATCCTTCTAAGGGTAAGACACATGGTTCATGGAGGGCGAGTCCCTCTAAGGGTAAGCCACATGGGTTTGGGTTTGTACCTGCAGTCATACTAATACCAAACCAAAGGTCAACAACAATATAAAACTCAAAAGAAAAAAAAGTCCAAAAGACACATTTTTTAAATTGTGCACTGGTTAGAGCAGTTGCCTTACAGTGAAAAGTAAACTTGAGGCATGTCAGTTTAGAAAAAGGTTATACTCCAAAAAGTGACCCAAAAAAAGTCATACTGTGTTGTCCGTCCATCATGTTGTCCAAAAAGTGACCCAAAATTCATTTTTGTATATAGTATAGAGTATAGAATATAGCATACATAGTATAGAGTATAGAGTATAGAGTATATAGTATATAGTATATAGTATATAGTATATAGTATATAGTAATAGTTTATAGTATATAGTAATAGTTTATAGTATATATTATATATTATATAGCATATATTATAAAGTATATAGTATATAGTATACAGTACATAGTACAACCAGGGCAATGCGGCTAAGTTTTATGTTTCGCCATGGCACAGGAAGTTGACGTTTAAGGTCAAACGATGCTCCAAACCTCATGAAACTTTGCACATCGTCAGACACCAACTTTCATGAGTTTTTGAAGATGTTAAAGCCGCCAAAATAAGGCTTTTTTCTTTTTTTTAAAGAAGAATAAGGAACGAGATCGAGAAAAAAATTAAAACGGGAATATGCGAATCCTCGTGTGCTGCACATCGGGGAGCCGGCAGCCCCAACCCGCTGAATCCCTGACGTGCAGCGTGCCCACATATCACTGCTTGCAGTTTTAATGTTTATTTAAATCTCTATTACGTTTATTTAACTCTCTTTATATTCATTCAAATCTCTCTTTAATTATTTATTTATTTATTTTCATGTTCGAAAGGTGACGTGAAAACAAAGTTTCCAGAAATTTGTATTCAGCATCAGATAATCTGAACTCTTCTCTCACACACACACACACACACACACACACACACACACACACACACACACACACACACACACACACACACACACACACACACACACACACACACACACACACACACACACACATATACACACCTGTCCCTCCTGTCCTGTCCCTTCTGTCTGAACTGGATGGAGACGTAACTGTCGTCCTCCTCAGCTCGCCTGGTTTTCTGCAGCTCGTCTGCTCGTCTCTTAGCGAGCTGCAGGACGCTGCTGTCCGTCTCATCAGACCTCTGAAGACAGACGGAGGACACATAGACACTGTTCACTGAGGACAGACGGAGGACACATAGACACTGTTCACTGAGGACTCACTTTCTGCTCCGTGTCTCCGCCTACAGCTCTCTGACGGTCTGCTGCTGCCCGCCTCCTGCAATGATAATGAATAAATAAACAATACGACTGTTATGACAAAGTGTAAACAACAATACAACCATTATAACAACGTGTAAACAACAATCTGACCGTTATTACAACATGTAAACAACAATACAACTGTTATAATAACAAATAGGTCCTTAAAGATTTCAGCTTCTGAAGTCACAATGAGAATCTGCAGTACTTTTTTTATAAACATGTTTTTGATGATTGTATTAAATACATACTTGATATTAAAATTACATCTTCAAAATGGAGAACTATGTTTTTCATGCAGGAATAACAGACATGCTAAGGCTAGCTAGCTGCATTAGCTAGCATGCTAGGTAGCGGAACAAACCGGCTCTAATTCCAAATACATTTTCCTCATTTTATCAGGTTTTACGTGGATTCAGAAATGTAGGCAACAGAATAGAAAAGATTTCATCATGGTGATATAAAGTGAACATTTTCAGGTTGCAGATGATTCGTTACAACATATCATGTTTTTATACCTCATGTTTAATATCTCTTTGATAATTTTTTCAGATTCATATATTCAGATTAATATGGAGGAAGATTTCCCCTTTGAAATGAAAGTATGATAATACTGAACCGCACAGAGTTCCTGAACGCAGCACAATCAGGATCAATAACCTCCATCAGGAAGGATTCAGTTATTGATCATGTTAACGTCACCACTGGTACCAGAACATCTGTGATGTCATCATGGACCTGAAACTGGAGCAGAATGTCACCGTGAACTCTGAGTTCTACTGGATCTTCTGAGGTTCTGTTCTGTTTGTAGTCTTCGGGTCAGTTTGGGTTTTGTGCTTCCTGTTTAATTATGAAATGACTCCCCTCTTGCTGTCTGTCTCGTTTCACTTCCTGTCCTTTGTATGCATTTTTGACTTTTGGAGGACTACATACAGCCGGATCTCTTGAACTAAGGCAAAGTATAATCTTTAAATACTCTTCTCTGCTAAAGGTTATTCTTGCATCTGTTGTTTTACGCTATCTTGACTGCTGAAGCTTGTCTGTTTTTTGGTGACTAGAATTGTTTGTGATTAGGTTCTTGTTTTCACTCAAGTAACTGTGAGTCAAAGAGAACAAGTTTAGAGTTAAACTGCTAGTCTTTATTTCCAATTCTACAAAGGCCTAAGTTGTATTTGACTTTCTACCAGTTTGAGGTAAAAAGACTCTCTCCAAAGGAAGCAGGGACAACATCTAGAGACTATTGTGAAAGTTTTCTTTGTTTAGTAATCAGTGGTGAGTTTCTATTGCTGCCCATTTGTAACACCCGGTGATGGGAGGTCTTACGAGCAGGAGGTGTGGTCTAACAAGCAGGAGGTGTGGTCTGACCAGCTGAGATAGGTTTCTATATAAGCCCCACGGCATAAGCCAAACTTTAGTCTGCATTTTTTTACTTTTGGAGGACTACATACAGCCGGATCACTTGAACTAAGGCAGAGTATAATCTTTAAATACTCTTCCCTGCTAAAGTTTATTATTACATCTGCTGTTTTACGCTATCTTGACTGCTGAAGCTTGTCTGTTTTTTGGTAGCTGGAATTGTTTGTGATTAGATTCTTGTTTTCACTCAAGTAACTGAGAGTTAGGGTTAGGGTTCTTGTTGTTCTGGGTTTGTACCCTCATGGTTGAAATTAACTTATTGTAAGTCACTTTGGATAAAAGAGTCAGATAAATGAAATGTAATGTAATGTATGATTTTTGGCCCCGCCCCCTAATTGTTTCATCTGTCCCTCGATGTCCTTCCCTCCCTGTTCTGGTACCAGTGGTCCCGTTAACGTGCTGATCAATAACTCTGAATACTTCCTGATGGAGGTCATTGATCTTGATGTTTGTGTTCACTACTTAAGTCGGTCTGTTTCATTCCAGAACCTTCTGATGATGATGATGATGGTGAAGAGGATGGTGAGAGTTATTCCAGCCAGCAGCAGGACACCGATCACAAGTCCAACTACCAGAGACAGGGCCCGGTCCATTTCTGTAGAACACAGTTAATCAGTCAGAATGGAAACAGAACCCAACAGAACCCGACAGAACCAGACAGAACCTTCACTTCTTAGAAGTCATCCAAACATAAACAAACAGCGTTGGTGCATGTTCAGCCTCTGAGTGTCTTTTAGCTCTTTGTTTTGGTTTAGCTGCAGCTTCTTGGTCCGGTTGATTCTTGGCAGTTTCAGCAGACTGGGGGGGGGGGGGGAACACCACTCACTGCTCAGGGTTCTAGACAAGAGGCCCGTCCCAAAGTGGATCCTCGTATTCTGGTGGAGGTCTAGTTTGAGAATCACTGGTCTGATGTTTATGGTTCTGATGGCGTCATCAGATGATGAGAGTCAGAACCTCTGCAGGAATACGGTTCCTACTTCAGGTTGGACAGAGTTCCTGAACTGAAGAAGGTCTGGTGGGGCAGGTCCGGTTCACGGTGAGGAGGAAGGAGACTGACAGCTGGTTCGGTCTGGTGTCAGCAGTACCAGACCGTTCTGGTGAAAGGAGCTGAAGTGGAAGACAAAGCTCTGGATGTTCCGGTGGATCTATATTCCCTCAACTGGGGTTCTGGTCTTGGAGTCGTGACTGGATCTCAGATACAAGGAGCTGAAGTGAGCTTCCTCTGCCACGTCAGCCTCAGAATCTCAGAACCTCCGGAGTCGAGGTGGGCAACCCGACCGTCCATCAGACAGTTTCAAGAAACGTGAAACTGGTAGGAGAACCGGGTCAACCCAGAACTACGGAGGGGTTTTATATCCGGTCTGAGACTGAACCAGAGGACGCCGGTGGATGAAGTGGAGGCGGACCACCTGAATGATGAGTCAGCAGCCTCGTTCAGGGGGTGGAGCCTTCTGTTACCTGATAAAAGGTGGACTAACCTTTGTCTGCAGCGTCAACCTTCACCTGCAGGCTGAACGGTGCCGAGGTCGTCTCCGTGTTGGTCTTCAGAGCGCAGCTGTAGTTCCCAGAATCCTCTGCAGTTAAAGGGCCAATCTGAAGGGTGGGGCCAAACTGTGAGAGGGTGTGGCCATCTCTGAGCCAGGTGACCTGCAGCTGGTGGAAGGTGCAGCGTGAAGTGCAGCGCAGTGTGACTGTTTCACCGCTTCGGAGCTCCCGGTCGCCCCCGGAGACGTTCACCTCCATCTTCATCTCCTCTGGAATAAAAGTGAACATTAGTTATAATGTCACTCATTAATATTATGTTAATATTATATTAATATTACATTAATATTATATTAATATCACATATTATATTTATATTATCCATGAATGTCCGAATCTGTTCTTCTTACCAACAACTTCTAACATCACTCCTGTTTTGTTGGTGAAATGTGCTGAGCTATCGGTTGCTTCCATCCTGAAGCGGAAGGTTCCGTCGTCGTCCTTCCAGACCTCTCTGATCTCTAAGGTGCAGTTGCTCCTCTTGTCTCCCAGGTAACGGTACCGAGAGCTGCTGGAGTCCGACTTGCTGTCATAGACAGACGGAGTCTGGCCTTGACAGATCTCGTGGTTCTTACACCAGACCACCCGGATGATCTGCTTCAGCGGTGTGAAGGTGCAGCGGAGGATGACGGTGGAGCCGGTGACAGCGCAGGTGGAGGTGAACGGATAGTTGACCGATGGAACCGCCGCACCTGGACAACACCAAAGAAGAAGAAAACCAAAGAGTGATGAGAGGAGACAGAGAGAGGATAAACCGGAGGACATGAATTAAAGTAATGTGCTCTTCATGGGAACTGAAACAGGTTTTAAAGTTTTAAACTCTGATGAATCAACAGTCCAGACGTGTGTTTGGTGTTTCTATAGCAACGTACGTGCAGCTTCACCATCGCTGTGTTTCTATAGCAACGTACGTGCAGCTTCACCATCACTGTGTTTATATAGCAACGTGTCCACGCGTGTTAATGTCCACAAACAGTTTTATTCATGTGGGTTAAACATTTACCTGTTTGCAAAGGTGAAAAGTCGGCTGTCCTGTAACTGTTGAGTCATTAAAACAGGAGTGGTGATACTACGTCCCGCCCACCGATAGCTGTAACCTGACTGCTCCACAGGCCTGTCAATCAAACAGACACGCCCCCAAAAACAGGTCTTCTTGAATCTTCTTTTCTAATGAATGAGGGATTATTTTCAGATGGATCTCCAGAAAACTAAGAAGAAGGAGTGACTTTAGCTAACAACACCGAGATAACTGATGGACACATTTTATTCACTTTGGATTTGATGAGAGAAGTTGAATGGGAGTCTATGGAGCCGGAGGCTTTTTGGAGCCGACCTCTAGTGGCACTCGCTGGAATTGTAGATGGAGTCTATGGAGCCGGAGGTTTTTTGGAGCTACAAATAATCTGCAGAGACTCATTCTGACTCCTGAAACTTCTGCAGCACATTTAGTTCGAATACGTTTCCTCCTCTGGTTCTGAGGGTTCGACAGTAGACGTGGCTTCACGTTTTATTAAATTTAATCACTTTAAACTCACCGGCTGAAAAGAACATGAAGCTCCAGAAAACCACTTTGTCCCAAACTGCCATCCTTAGTTTTCCTCTTCAGGTTTGTTGAACGGACGTCCTCACTCTGTCCTCACTCTGTCTGTCTTCACTCTGTCTGTCTTCTGTTGATGAACAGATTCATCTGCAAGAGTCACTTCCCTAAAAACACTATCCTCCCATCACTTCCTCTACACAACTACACACAGTCATAAACACACAACTACACAGTCAGACACAACTACACAGTCAGAGGCACACAACTACACACAGTCAACTACACAATCAGACACACAACCACACACAGTCAGAGACACACAACTACGCACAGTCATAGACGCAAAACTACACACTCAGACACACAACTGCACAGTCAGAGACACACAACTACACACAGTCAGAGACACACAACTACACACAGTCAGACACACAACTACACAGTCAGAGACACACAACTACACAGTCATAGACGCACAACTACACACTCAGAGACACACAACTATACAGTCAGAGACACACAGCTACACAGTCAGAGACACACAACTACACACAGTCAGAGACACACAACTACACAGTCAAACACACAACTACACACTCAGAGACACACAACTACACAGTCAAACACACAATTACACACTCAGAGACACAACTACACAGTCAGAGACACACAACTACACAGTCAAACACACAGCTACACACTCAGAGACACAACTGCACAGTCAGAGACACACAACTACACAGTCAAACACACAGCTACACACTCAGAGACACAACTGCACAGTCAGAGACACACAACTACACAGTCAAACACACAGCTACACAGTTGGAGGGGACGACAAACCTTCTGCTGCTAACAATAAAAGAAAACTCACTGAGGAGAGAACAACATGTCCTCCATCTTTTATTTTGTAATTTCTTCTGCTTCACTTCCTGTACTCGATCACACCCACAACATTTTTCACTTCCTGTGCTCGACCACGCCCACAACATTCATCACTTCCGGTGCTTGACCACGCCCACAACATTTTTCACTTCCTGTGCTCAACCACGCCCACAACATTCTTCACTTCCTGTGCTCGATCACGCCCACAACACTCTTCACTTCCTGTGCTCAACCACACCCACAACATTCATCACTTCCTGTGCTCGATCACGCCCACAACATTTTTCACTTCCTGTGCTCGATCACGCCCACAACATTCTTCACTTCCTGTGCTCGACCACGCCCACAACATTCTTCACTTCCTGTGCTCGACCACGCCCACAACATTCTTCACTTCCTGTGCTCGACCACGCCCACAACATTCTTCACTTCCTGTGCTCGACCACGCCCACAACATTCTTCACTTCCTGTGCTCGACCATCCCCTGAACCCTTTCCACATGCAGCCTGAGGAGCTGAACACCAGCGTTGCTCGTTTGTCTGCAGGATCCAAGGAGAAACTGGTAAATGCTGAATTTGTTTGAAGCAGCGAGTCCGAAGGTGAGCAGCTGTGACTCGATTCTGCAGGATGGAACCAGAGGAACATGTTGGTCCAGTTTCTCTGAAATCATTGAGAATTCTCTCATGATTAAATGGAGATAAATGGTTTGTGATAACAGCAGTGTCCATGTTTTATCTGTTCATGTTCTATCTTTCCATGTTCTATCTGTCCATGTTCTGTCTGTTCATGTTCTGTCTGTCCATGTTCTATCTGTCCATGTTCTATCTGTCCATGTTCTATCTGTCCATGTTTTATCTGTCCATGTTTTATCTGTTCATGTTTTATCTGTCCATGTTCTGTCTGTCCATGTTCTATCTGTCCATGTTCTATCTGTCCATGTTCTATCTGTCCATGTTTTATCTGTCCATGTTTTATCTGTTCATGTTTTATCTGTCCATGTTTTATCTGTCCATGTTCTGTCTGTTCATGTTCTATCTGTCCATGTTCTATCTGTCCATGTTTTATCTGTCCATGTTTTATCTGTCCATGTTTTATCTGTTCATGTTTTATCTGTCCATGTTTTATCTGTTCATGTTCTATCTGTCCATGTTTTATCTGTCCATGTTCTGTCTGTTCATGTTCTATCTGTCCATGTTCTATCTGTCCATGTTTTATCTGTTCATGTTCTATCTTTCCATGTTCTATCTGTCCATGTTCTATCTGTCCATGTTCTGTCTGTCCATGTTCTATCTGTCCATGTTCTATCTGTCCATGTTCTGTCTGTCCATGTTCTGTCTGTTCATGTTCTATCTGTCCATGTTCTATCTGTCCATGTTCTGTCTGTCCATGTTCTATCTGTTCATTTCTATCTGTCCATGTTCTGTCTGTCCATGTTCTATCTGTCTATGTTCTGTCTGTCCATGTTCTATCTGTCCATGTTCTGCCTGTCCATGTTCTATCTGTCCATGTTCTATCTGTCCATGTTCTATCTATAAAATCAAACTCTGATTTAAGTTTCTACAAGAAGTTAATTGTTGAACTTATTTTATTATTTAGTTACAAATAAAAACTGAAAACATTTAGTTGAAATGAAGTGATAGAAGGTTTGTTGTTTTCAGGCATGTTTGGTTAGAACATACATGATGTACAGATATCAGCTGTGAACTGTTCCTCCGTCAAACGCGGCGACTAGAATGTGTTCAGGTACATCACGCGTGTTCAGCATCATCCGTGTTACTCTGCAGGAGGTCTAATCTGCGTGGCGAGAGGCGTCCACAGAGCAGCGCCGTCGGAGTTGTACAGGAAGGAGCTGGAGGCGGAGCCACAGCGGATGGAGGAGGCGGGGCTGTGGACATCTGTGGGAGTCCATCAGGCCGACGACAGGTACATGGTGAACACACACGTGACCACGGAGGGACATGGGAAGGAGGAGAAGCCATACGTCGGCAGGACTGTTTACCTCTACAGGATATCCATCAGTTCGGATACCAGAACACGCGTCATACATGAAGCAGTGCAATGGAACGTGTTAAATATTAAATCCTATCAACTAAACACGTGACTGTGTTTTTCTTCTGCCGCAACATACGTGTTGATCCATGTCATCACTTCCACATCCTGCTGCAGCTCAGCAGACGTCAACATCTTCATGAAGACGAGAAGAAAACCTTGTTTAAAACTTTAGTTTTAGGCTGTTGTTACTTCAGTGTTTTATTTAAGTTAATGCTTCCTTCCAGATGTTCAAGCTACCCATGCCATGTGCACTAATGCACCCTGTACCATCACAGATGCTGGCTTTAGAACTGAGCTGATAACAAGCTGGATGGTCCCTCTCCTCTTTAACCTGGAGGATGCAGCGTCCATGATTTCCAAACAGAATCTCAGATTGTGATCCATCAGACCTCAGGACAGTTGTCCACTTCACCTCAGTCCATCTTCAATGATCTCGGTCCAGAGAAGGCGGCGGTGTTTCTGGATCATGTTTCTATATGGTTTCTTCTTTGGAGGGTTTTAACATCATTTGTGGACGCAGCGATGAACTGTGTTCACAGACGATGGTTTTTCACAAGTGTTCCTGAGCCCATGCAGTGATTTCCACTCCAGAATAGTGTGTTTTTAATGCAGTGATGCCTGAGGGCCCAAAGATCACCACCATCCAATATTGGTTTCCAGCCTTGTCCCTTGTGTTCAGAGATTTCTCCAGATTCTCTGAATCTTTTAATGATTTTATTAACATAGATGACGAAAATCTTTCTGGACTTTGATGCAGTCGATTTGCTGAAAACAAGAAAACTAAACTGAACCATAAACAGTTGCAGTTTGTTTGTTTGTTTAATCTTGTTTATGTACATATAAGCACACTTCCTGTTTATTATATAACACTGTGGGGACTCAAAACAAGGGGCGGGGCCTTCACTCCGCGAGGACCAGTCCTGTGAGGAGGAAGATGTAGAATGTCTCACTCTGTTCACATTTCTGGGAACTGCAAATATCAGACTGCAGAAAAGACAGTAAATAGTTTTTGGTTATAAAGTCAGTCCAGTTTTGTTTCTGCGGTGACATTTAAACATCTTCTCTCCAAAAATCACTTCATTTACAGCTGATTCAGAACAACTGCGACTGAATGACGTTTTCTTTTGATGTGAAACACAAATATTAATAATTTACACACTTGACATGTTTATGATCCATAAAGTTTATTATTTATTGGAAGACTTGGTAAAAAAAAACAAAAAAACATCTCTCCCTCCTCCTCCTCCTCACCCTCCTGCTCATCCCCCTCACCCTGCTCCTCCTCCTCTCTTTGCATGTCCAAATCTGGAGATAGAAATATGAATATGTA
>NW_027211036.1:85000-166608 GCF_029030835.1 Brachyistius frenatus
AAAATCCATTCCTCCTCTTCCTCCTCCTCCTCTTCGTCTGAGGAGGATTGATCAATGATCAATAAAGAAGATCCCTGCTGCTGTTGTCATGCAGTTCATCGCACGTCTGTCTGAAAACACAAAAACTGAGCACTGCTGACGTCAATGATTGGTTGTCATGACGACAGACCGCCACGATGACTGTCTATCATGACAACCATCATGACGACGACAGTCACGGTGACCGTCTATTATTGAAGACCGTCACGATGACTGACTGTCCGTCACGATGACTGATCGTCATGACGACTGATCTTTCAGCTCCGACAGATAAAAAACATGAACTCCTCCGTAACGCTGCATTTACGCTGAATATAGAAGAAGTCAGTGAGACACAGAGACTGCTGCAGGCCCCGCCCACTTCTCATCCTCATCCTCCTGATTGATGTTTCAGTCGCAGCATGCTCTCTGCCTGCAGCTGCACATGTTCCTGCAGGAAGTGGACTACAAACTGTGGTGAAGGTCATGTGACCTTGGATGATAATAACTCCGCCTCCTTCAGGAGGCTGAACGCTGATGTAAAATAGGTGTTTGTAACATGAATGCTTTCCTATAATAACTGCAGACTGGAGCAGAGAACAGCTGTGGAGCCTCTGATTTTTGGGTCATGTGATCTGCAGGTGAAACACTGCGATGATGTCACCTGCACAGTTTTAAACAAAAACAAACATGAACACAAATAACAGTTTTCTAGGAGACACCTGTTCAGGTGTGTTTCACTGTAACACGATGATGATCAATACCTCCTGATCAGATCTATAAATCCTTTTATTATGTTTGAGGAATAGATCACAGGTTCTCATTCTGGTTCTGTAGTCCAGATATGACCCAAACACCTGAATCACAACCTGCAGAGAAGGTTCTGAACGAAGGTTCTGAACAAAGGTTCTGGGATCCATTCCTCGGATTGGACCGGTCCACTAACAGAACCAGCAGCCGCAGCTCTCCTCTGCTTCTCTTCCTCTCTTTGTGTCTCATATTGTACATTTTCATTCTGTTCCCGACCCGTTTGGACTCCGAATGAACAGAGTGAACATTCTGCCAACTGGTGGCGCTGTTCCCTGTTCATTAGTTTTATAAAGCTGAACGTGTGTGAAGTGAAGTTGGAGCTGCTTCAACGCTACTTTCAGTGACAACACTGAGTCACATTTAGTTCAACGTGAGTCACCTTCAACCTGCTGACCAATAATACCTGTGTGAAACTAACTTCACCTGTAGACATGTAAAGAAGGACTGCAGACCACAGACAGCAACAGACCACAGACAGCTACAGACCATAGACAGCAACAGACCATAGACAGCAACAGACCACAGACAGCAACAGACCACAGACAGCTACAGATAGACAGACAGCTACAGACCACAGACAGCTACAGATAGACAGACAGCAACAGACCACAGACAGCTACAGATAGACAGACAGCTACAGACCACAGACAGACTGAATGACGGACTGTAGATTTGTACAGATGTGAAGATGTTTGCTGGTTTTCTTCCTGTCTGATGTCCTCAGAGCTTTAGTGTGTTTGAGCGCCCCCTGCTGTAGACCTGGATGCTAACCTCTATGTTGGGTTTGTTAACACTAATTGGACGTGCAAATAAAAGAGTTAGCCTTGACGGCTGCGTCTGGACGTTATTTAACTTTATTAAGATCAACAGGTTATTAAAAGGTTCTGTTAGAACTGTTCTGTTATTATTATGACATATAGTAGTATTATTATGATATATATATAGGAGTATTATTATGGTATATATAGTAGTATTATGATAATAGGAGTATTATGACATAATATTATTATTATGGTATATAGGAGTATTATTATGGTAATAGGAGTATTATGACATAGAGTGTTATTATTATGATATACATGAGTATTATGGTAATAGGATTATTATTATTATTATGGTATATAGGAGTATTATGGTAATAGTATTATGACATGTAGTAGTATTATTATGGTATATATGAGTATTATTATGGTATCTAGGAGTATTATTATGGTAATATGAGTATTATGGTAATATGAGTATTATTATGGTAATAGCAGTATTTTTATATTATATAGGAGTAGTATGGTATATAGTATTACTATTATGGTAATAGGAGTATTATTGTGGTATATAGGAGTAGTATTATGGTAGTAGGAGTATTATGACATATAGTAGTATTATTATGGTACATATTATGGTATATATTAGTATTATTATGTTAATATGAGTATTATGGCATATAGGAGTATTATTATGGTAATATGGTTATTATTATGGTAATAAGAGTATTATTATGTATATAGGAGTATTATTATGGTAATAGAAATGTTAAATGGTCTGTACTTGTATAGTTTTATCACCTTTTGGTCTCAAAGCTCTTTAACATGTTTTTCCACTCACACACTAATGAGACAGATCACCATGCAAGGTGCTGCCATCAGGAGAACATTCACACACTGATGGTTCACCATCGGGAGCAACTCAGGGTTCAGTGTCTTGCTCAAGGACACTTAGGCATGTGGACAGGAGGAGCTGGGGATTGAACCACCAACCTTCCGATTAGTGTTCAACCTACTCTACCGTCTGAGCTACAGCCTCCCTAATAGGAGTATTATTATGTTAATATGAGTATTATTATGGTATATAGGAGTAGTATTATGTAATAAGAGTATTATTATGGTATATATGAGTATTATTATGGTAATGTGAGTATTATTATGGTAATATGAGTATTATTATGGTATATATATATTGATATCATTATGGTAATATGAGTATTATGGTAATATGAGTATTATTATGGTACTCACAGTATTATTATGGTAATATGAGTATTATTATGTTATATATTAGTATTATTATGGTAATATGAGTATTATTATGGTAATCACATTATTATGGTAATATGATTATTATCATAACGGGCTGCGAGATCACAGGATCAGTAAGAGCATCAGATCCGTGTCAGTGAAGCGCCTCTTGTTTCTGAACTTCCTTCATCCGTGATAAGGCGTGTTGAAGAGTCCAGTCACATGAAGGTTTCCCAGAACACAGGAACACTGCTCCCTTCATGAGGAGTGCTCTGACCTCCTCGCCTGCCTCCTCCGGCTTTTTAGCAGGAAAAACTCCACGCTGCTGATTTCAGAGGAAACGAGCTGACCACACTTTTCATGAGAAAACTCTGACCGCATAAAGATTATTCAAGGCTTGATACAGATCGGCTTCCCAACGTTTCCTTGTGTCACGTAAAACATCAATCCACCACAAAAAGGCGTCTTGTAGTTTTTTCTGCTGCAGGATCAACACACTGAGGTCTTCATCATCCTCATCATCTGTCCACGAGTTCACTGAACACATGGAACATTTTCTACTGTTCACGACCACACTTCCTATAAACCCATCATCTCCTGTAATCCCAGCACTTCCTATAATCCCATCACTTCCTGTTTGACGCTTCACTTCCTTAAATCAGCTGTCTCTTGAAGACAGACTGTTTCCTGGCTAACTGATGCTAGTTTCACCAAAGACTCCTTTGGGTTCAGTTTCAAAATTTCTGACCCACATCAGACCCACAGTTGAGGAAGAGGGCCCCGCCCCCTCAAACAGTTCACTGATCCACCGCAGCGCAGAGTCCAACCCTCTCAGACCCGCTGCAATAATTCAATAATCTGAACTGACGTCATCGGGTTGGATCTGACGGTTCAGGTTAGGAATTGCATACGGGAGTGTTCAGACATTTACAAACATTAAATAAATGTAGAGGTGAGGTCAGGTGAGGTCAGGTGAGGCCTTTGATTGTGTGTCCCTGACAAGATTTGATCATTTGGTGGTTTGTGTGACTTTTCACTGTTTTTATTGAATGTTGGACAATGTGTGTCTCCGGCTTCAGGAGTGAGTTACACAAGTTAGAGTGTGTGTGTGTGTGTGTGTGTGTGTGTGTGTGTGTGTGTGTGTGTGTGTGTGTGTGTGTGTGTGTGTGTGTGTGTGTGTGTGTGTGTGTGTGTGTGTGTGTGTGTGTCCTAAATGATCTCTTTTATTCACAGTTAATTGATTCGTCAGAGAAACAGAATTTTTCTGTCAGTGACATCACACTTGGCTTTGGCCAATCAGGACGCTGTGATCCACCTTTAAACCGGGCCGGACTCTTCATCAACAGGTTATAAAGTCCGAGGGACTTCGTCATCTTCATCGCCGTCATCATCATCACTCGGTTCAGCAGGTCATCCACAGCAGAGGTGCTCTGATGGGGTAAGACTGATTCTTCATTATTAACGAGACGTTGGCTGATAATCAATCAATCAATGATATTTAAGGGTGGCACGGTGGTGCAGTGGTTAGCACTGTCACCTCACAGCAAAAAGGTTCCAGGTTCGAATCCGGTCCTGGCCCTTTCTGTGCGGAGTTTGCATGTTCTCTCTGTGCTTGCGTGGGTTCTCTCCGGGTTCTCCGGCTTCCTCCCATCATCCAAAAACATGCACGTCAGGTTACCTGGCGCCGCGCTAGTGGCAGCCTGCTGCAGCAGCTCCCCCCTGAGAGCCCCCCTGCTGTAGTGAAGACATTTCCTCTTGGGGATTAATAAAGTGTATAAAATCAAAAAATTAACAGCTGAATGTCTCATTACTGACTGAATGTCCTCAAATAGACACGTCTGGGACGTCGAGCTGAATCCTCAGGCTGTTTAGAAAGAAAAATAATCTTTGATAAATTAATAAAATAGTCAGTGGATTTAATATTTAATTCACCTGTTCAGGAGTTATTGATCATTTAATTGTTGTGACGCATTGATTTCAAATGTCTGAAAAAAAAACTAAACCTGTAAAACAGTCTCATTCAGTATGGGTGTGTTGTATGTGTGTGTGTGTGTGTGTGTGTGTGTGTGTGTGTGTGTGTGTGTGGCTTCAGCTCTCGTCAGCTGTTAAAACTGTTTTCCTGAATCGTTTTTTACAGTGTAAAATGTGTCATTGGAAATGACTCCAGTATAAAAAGCAACAGGATGATTGATGATATTTCATGTGACGTCTTCAGTTTTGTAGATAATAATGAAGATCATAAATCCTTGAGTCAGTGATGAAAACACTTCCTGTAAAAACAGAAATTTTATTCCATTTGAAGATGAACAGATTATTTTTATTTGCAGGAGAATATTTGTCAGTCATGACGTTCCTTATTGAGGTGAATCTTCGGCGTGTTTTCCGCCTCTAAAGACTTTATGAAACCTAAACAGCTGATTTCAGTTTCTTCACGCTCTCTTTTTAAAGACTCCAAACTCAATGAGCGGTTTGTGTCGTTGTGGCTTCAGCAGCAGAAGACGATTTTCACGCCAACAGTCGCGTCTTTGTGACGCTCGGCAGCTGACTGCCTCATGATGACCTCCGTGACCTCTGTTCTGTTCCCCCTCAGATTCGGAGAAAGAGAAATGTCAGCTCGTCAGGAACACAAGGTGAGTTCAGACCAGCCAATCAGCAGCCAATCAGCAGCCTCTGCACAGGTGGAGGGAACCCGAGCACTTCACTGTAAAAACTCAGTGTCGAATACAGATAAAAACAGAATGTAACATAAAACAGCTGGTGGAACATCTCATTAGGTTACCATGGCAACCAATCAGTCACATGATTGGGTATTAAAGGATGGTCCACCAATGTTGTTTCAGATCAGCGCCGTGCTCAGAGCATCTCGTCTGCCTCTCCTTCGCTCGGCGTTACAGTCGGTGACGTCCACGTACTCCGAGGTCAAAGGTCGCTACCCTCTGCTGGGTCTGATGGGCGGAGTCGCCGAGGTCGGAGTTCGCAGCGTCTCCCACGAGGCCTTAAGACGAGCCACGCCCCTCCTCCAGAGTCTGGAGCCGCAGAGTACGTAATCAATATCGCCAATACTACAACTGGTACTACAACTGTTACTACTAATACTACCGATAGTACTGCTAATACTACCCATTGTACTGCTAATACTACCGATAGTACTGCTAATACTACCGACAGTACTGCGAATACTACCGATAGTACTGCTAATACTACCGATTGTACTGCGAATACTACCGATAGTACTGCGAATACTACCGATAGTACTGCGAATACTACCGATTGTACTGCGAATACTACCAATTGTACTGCTAATACTACCGATTGTACTGCTAATACTACCGACTGTACTACTAATACTACCGATAGTACTGCGAATACTACCGACTGTACTACTAATACTACCGATAGTACTGCGAATACTACTGATAGTCAGCTAATGCTGCTAACATTGCTAATGCTGCTAACAGTGCTAATGCTGCTAACAGTGCTAATGCTAACAGTGTAGTTGGACTTTCTGCTGCTCTCCTCCACCTTCGTTTCCCTCCACAGTAAATCATGTCTGTTTCTTTTCTGCAGTCAACGTTGCGAATAGTTTTGCTCTCGTTGGTCTTGACCGTCTGGAGAGAAACTTTCCGATCTTGAACCAGTCGACCGACGAGGTTTGTTCTGCTTTCACTTCTTAACATGTAAAAAATCACATTAATTCTCAACAGGTTTGATCAGAAGCCAGAACATCCGTCAGTGCAGGTGCAGCAGGTGCAGCAGGTGCAACAGTGCAGCAGGTGCAGCAGGTGCAACAGTGCAGCAGGTGCAACAGTGCAGCAGGTGCAGCAGGTGCAGCAGGTGCAACAGTGCAGCAGTGCAGCAGTGCAGCAGGTGCAACAGTGCAGTAGTGGAGCAGGTGAGCTGGTCCTGAGCTGATGTACTGTACCTTTAAATGTGCACCTGCTGACCAGGTGATGAGCCACCTGAAGGACGCCTTCTTCCTGACGCTGGACGATGTGCAGCTGTGGGTGGTGGACGGGCTGGACGGAGCTCTGGATCAGCTGGAGCGTCTGAACGACGCCGCTCGAGCAGCCGTGGTTCAGTTGCAGGAGACTCAGGTCGGCCGAGTCGCCACCTCGGGACTGGATGATGTGCTGAGTCGTCTGGAGGACGCTACCGCCTTCTACATGCCCCTCCCACCTACGCTGCGTGAGTACAGGTGGACCGCTGGGGAGGAGGGGGAGCTGGAGGAGAAGATATCTTCATTGGGGAATCAGCTGGACGCTCTGCAGCTCCATCAGATTCATGTGTGATGTCATCGTCAGGTCGTGAGTGGGAGATGCGTGTTCAGGAGTACGAGGATGAAGATGAGGATGAGGAGCCGAGTCTGTGGACCCGAGTTCGCAGCCTGCTTCTGACTCTCAGCCTGCAGCTGCACCACCGCCTGATGAAGGTCAGGGAGCAGCTGCAGAACGCCGTGCGGACGCTCGGAGACGCCGCCGACAAGGTGAGTCCACTAAACCCACTTCCTGCTTCCTGAATTTAAACGTAACGTCTGAACTTCAGTCACGAGCAGGACGTGAGACTGAAGTCAGACGGGTTTAAAGATGTTAAAGATCAAACTGGTGAGACTTGTTTGAAGACGGGATTTAAAGGACGTTGATGACATCGCTGTGACATCGCTGTGACATCACTGTGACATCATGCTTGCTGTCTGTTCCCTGCAGGTGGGTCTCGGTCAGATCCTGGAGCTGCTCGGTGATCTGTTGCAGTTCCTGCAGGGCCTCTTGGTGGCGCTGGTGTACCGAGCAGAAAGCCTCAGAGAGACCACCTTAAGCAGGGTCAAAGGTCGGGCCACCACGCTAGTCGAGCTAACTCCGGTTCAGCAGGTCCGAGAGCTGCCGGATCAAATCCAACATCTGCTCCGAGACCTGCAGGAACTCTCCAAGATCCTCCTGCAGCTGGTGATCAACGCCACACCGTTGTACAACATGGTGAGTCCAGAGTGGAGGGCCTGAAACACGCCTGTAAAAACACACCTGTAAAAACACCTGAAACACGCCTGTAAAAACACCTCAAACATGCCTGTAAAAACACCTGAAACACACATTTAAAACAGCTGAAGCACACCTGTAAACACACCTGAAATGCCTGTAAAAACATCTGAAGCACGCCTGTAAAAATACCTGAAACACGCTTGTAAAAACACCTGAAACACACCTGTAAACGCACCTGAAACATGTCTGTAAAAACATCTGGAGCACAACTGTAAAAACACCTGGAACCCGCCTGTAAATGCACCTGAAACATGCCTGTAAATGCACCTGAAACATGCCTGTAAAAACACCTGAAACACGGCATTAAAACACCCGAAACACGCCTGTAAACACACCTGAAACATGCCTGTAAAACACCTGAAACACGACTTTAAAAACACCTGGAGCACAACTGCAAAAACACCTTGAACCCGCCTGTAAAAACACCTGAAACACGCCTTTAAAAACACCTGGAGCACAACTGTAAAAACACCTGAAACACGCCTGTAAAAACACCTGAAACCTGCCTGTAAAAACACCTGAAACACAGCATTAAAAACACCTGGAACATGCCTGTAAAAACACCCGGAGCACAACTGTAAAAACATCTGGAGCACAACTGTAAAAACACCTGAAACCCGCCTGTAAAAACACCTGAAACAAGCCTGTAAAAACACCTGGAACCTGCCTGTAAAAACACCTGAAACACAGCATTAAAAGCACCTGAAACACGCCTGTAAACGCACCTGAAACACGCCTGTAAAAACATCTGGAGCACAACTGTAAAAACACCTGGAGCCCGCCTGTAAATGCACCTGAAACATGCCTGTAAATGCAACTGAAACATGCCTGTAAAAACACGCCTGTAAAAACACCTGGAACCTGCCTGTAAAAACACTTGGAATCCGCCTGTAAAAACACCTGAGACACTCCTGTAAAAACATCTGGAGCACAAATGTAAAAACACCTGAAACACGCCTGTAAAAACATCTGGAGCACAACTGTAAAAACACCTGGAACCCGCCTGTAAAAACACCTGAAACACGCCTGTAAAAACACCCGGAACCTGCCTGTAAAAAAACCTGAAACACGGCATTAAAACACCTGAAACACGCCTGTAAAAAATCTGGCGCACAACTGTAAAAACACCTGGAACCCACCTGTAAAAACACCTGGAACCTGCCTGTAAAAACACTTGAAACACGGCAATAAAAACACCTGGAGCACAACTGTAAAAACACTTGGAATCTGCCTGTAAAAACACCTGAAACACTCCTGTAAAAACATCTGGAGCACAAATGTAAAAACACCTGCAACCCGCCTGTAAAAACACCTGCAACACAGCGTTAAAAACACCTGAAACACGCCTGTAAATGCACCTGAAACATGCCTGTAAAAACACCTGCAACACAGCGTTAAAAACACCTGAAACACGCCTGTAAAAACATCTGAAATACGGCATTAACAACACCTGAAACACGCCTGTAAAAACACCTGGAACCTGCCTGTAAATGCACCTGAAACATGCCTGTAAAACACCTGAAACACGCCTGTAAAAACACCTGGAACCTGCCTGTAAAAACACCTGAAACATGCCTGTAAATGCACCTTAAACATGCCTGTAAAAACACCTGAAACACAGCTGTAAAAACACCTGGAATACGCCTGTAAAAACACCTGAAACACTCCTGTAAAAACATCTGGAGCACAACTGTAAAAACACCTGGAACCCGCCTGTAAAAACACCTGCAACAGGGCATTAAAAACACCTGAAACACGCCTGTAAAAACATCTGGAGCACAACTGTAAAAACACCTGAAGCACGCCTGTAAAAACACCCGAAACACGGCATTAAAAACACCTGGAGCACAACTGTAAAAACACCTGAAACACGGCATTAAAAACACCTGGAGCACAACTGTAAAAACACCTGAAACATGTCTGTAAATGCACCTGAAACATGCCTGTAAAAACACCTGAAACACGCCTGTAAAAACACCTGGAATACGCCTGTAAAAACACCTGAAACACTCCTGTAAAAACATCTGGAGCACAACTGTAAAAACACCTGGAACCTGCCTGTAAAAACACCTGCAACCCGCCTGTAAAAACACCTGCAACACAGCGTTAAAAACACCTGAAACACGCCTGTAAATGCACCTGAAACATGCCTGTAAAAACACCTGCAACACAGCGTTAAAAACACCTGAAACACGCCTGTAAAAACATCTGAAACACGGCATTAACAACACCTGAAACACGCCTGTAAAAACACCTGGAACCTGCCTGTAAATGCACCTGAAACACGCCTGTAAAAACACCTGGAACCTGCCTGTAAATGCACCTGAAACATGCCTGTAAAACACCTGAAACACGCCTGTAAAAACACCTGGAACCTGCCTGTAAAAACACCTGAAACATGCCTGTAAATGCACCTTAAACATGCCTGTAAAAACACCTGAAACACAGCTGTAAAAACACCTGGAATACGCCTGTAAAAACACCTGAAACACTCCTGTAAAAACATCTGGAGCACAACTGTAAAAACACCTGGAACCCGCCTGTAAAAACACCTGCAACAGGGCATTAAAAACACCTGAAACACGCCTGTAAAAACATCTGGAGCACAACTGTAAAAACACCTGAAGCACGCCTGTAAAAACACCTGAAACACGGCATTAAAAACACCTGGAGCACAACTGTAAAAACACCTGAAACACGGCATTAAAAACACCTGGAGCACAACTGTAAAAACACCTGAAACATGTCTGTAAATGCACCTGAAACATGCCTGTAAAAACACCTGAAACACGCCTGTAAAAACACCTGGAATACGCCTGTAAAAACACCTGAAACACTCCTGTAAAAACATCTGGAGCACAACTGTAAAAACACCTGGAACCTGCCTGTAAAAACACCTGCAACACGGCATTAAAAACACCTGAAACACGCCTGTAAAAACACCTGGAACCCCCCTGTAAAAACACCAGGAGCACAACTGTAAAAACACCTGGACACGCCTGTAAACATATTGTTGAACTTGTTCCTTTTGCAGACGTCTCGTGTTGGAACGTTTCAGTTCCACCATGTTGGTTTCACGACTTCTATTTCGTTGCTGATTCGTGTCAGATCAGAAATGCAGAACCATCAGAGCTCATCCCCCGACATGACCGTGTGTCTTATGTGTTTCAGCTGCAGCAGCCGTCTGCTCAGGAGGTTGAGGACTTCCTGAACCAGGAGGACTTTGCATCCGACAGCTCGTCTCGTCGCAGCTCGGCGAACAGTCTGTTCCTGAAGGCGATGGACGGCCGCTCTCGCCGCCGCCGAAGTCTGTATTCCCGTGCCGCCCGAGGCTCTGTGGGCCCCCTGAGCCCCGACCCCCCCAACGGCCGCCGCCGCTCCAGCCTGAAAGATCTTCCATCCCTGGAGATAGAGGGCCTGGCGGTTCCTTCCGAAGGCGCCGCCCACCGACGGCCTTCCGCCACTGAAATGCTGCTGGCGCCGCTTAAACAGTTCGTCTCCCAGAGCCAGAAGGCCTTCGAGTATCTGACCCCCAACTCCAATGAAGAACCCGCCTTCGGCAAGGAAATGTCCGACTCTTAGACGCCCCCCTGAGGTTTGACCCTGCTCTAATCCCCGCCCATCGCGTTGTCTGACTCCGCCCCCTGACAATCAGCTGTCACTAAATTATCGTTGAACCACCGACGCTGGAATTCTGCTTCTCCGAAGACACGTGCACAGAGAGGGGGATTATGGGTAATACAGTAGTAAGTTGTGAGGCAGGTTTGTGGTTGGTCCAAACGTGCGTAGAGCAGAGTGTCATCTCATCAGGATTTACTGACTGCATCTGATTGGTCGATGGATCTCCTACCACAACAGAAACGTGAACGTACAACAGAAGTAGAACTTCTGCCGTCTGCGTGTTAGTCGGAGAAGTTAAATTCCAGCTGAGAGATGAGAAGATTCTCTGATTGGTCGTCGCTTTTCATCTCGGTTCCTCCGGTTCTGTCGGGAATCTAGGTTTAAGCATTCTACATAAAAACTCTGGAGGAAAGATCGATCTTTACTTCCTGTTATTGATTGCGCCCCTCCTGGTCCCTCCTGGCCCCTCCTGGTCCTCCTGGTCCTCCTCGTTCCTCTTGGTCCCTCTTGGTCCCTCCTGGTCCCTCCTGGTTTATGAGTTTAGCGTGTAACATGTTTGTTGTTTGTTTAAATAAAGCTTCGTCAAACCTCCGACTGTTCATTCAGCTTTAATTCACAAAACAAAAACATCTGAACGTCAGCAGGAATAAAAGAAAACAAACAAAATAAACATGTTTCTGTACCGAAGAAAAGGAGTAAATTCAACCTGCTGTCAAGGTGTGAAACTTACACGCATATAAATGTCACAGATTCACACGGTTCCGTGTGGAACGACGGTGGAACGTCGAGGTTCCACTTCAGGAGGAGAGCGTTGTTCTCCAACCACAAAAGTATGTTTTTAATATTAGTTAATTTTCGTGTAAAACACATTTCATTTTTTGTCCACGACAGGAAAACGTGAAACTGTCACGCCTGGACGTCACCAAGCGTGACTATCTCACATTTTACATGTCCACAACATGAACACAACAACGTCTTGGTGTCCTCAGTCTGTCCTCGTGTCCTCCTCCCTGATTTGTTTAGAGGACTCCTTGAACCTTCATCAGAATCACATCAATGATCTTTTTAATCAAATCAGACTGAACGTCTCATACAAATCAACCAACTGATTTACATGCAGGTTCCACGTCTCCAGGTGTCTCCAGGAGTCTCCAGGAGTCTCCAGACACATGTGCCCTTTTGTCTCTGAGCTGCTTTGCATTAAAACACTTTGAATAAATCATCTTTGAACCAAATCGAATTTAATGAAACTCAAAGACATCTTTACGTGTGTGTGTGTGTGTGTATATAAGACGGACAGCGTCTCTTAGGTACGTGTCATCAGTGATAGGGTCAGAGATAGTTTGTGTTTCACTCTGAGGACATAAAGCTGTTATTAAAGAAGACATCCTCCAGTCATGAAGGAACGAGGACACGTCCTGCTGGTGCTCTTAGGTCAGTCAACCTGAAATACGTCCATGCTGTCCTCAGGCTGTCTGTCCTGATGTCTCTTGTCTCTCCTGATGTCTTCTGTCCCTCAGGTCTTGTGTGGGTCTGTGTCCCCCAGCGTTTCTGTCCCGTCCGCCAGATGGAGACGTGGACTGAAGCTCAGCGTCACTGCAGAGAGACATTCTCTGACCTCGCCACCATTCCAGATGCGGACGCCGACACTGAGGCGCAGCAGGCGGCGGGGACGGACAAGATCTGGATCGGACTGCGCCAAAGTCCCTGGAGATGGTCTGAGGACATTACCATGGAAACCCAGTTCACCATCTGGGGCTTAATGGAGCTGCATGTCAGAGAGTGTGCGATCACAACTGGAGGATTCTGGTTCAGCCGAGACTGTGGAGACCTTCATCGCTCCGTCTGTTACAGTGGTGAGACATCAGGGACAGGGGACAGAGGGCAGGAGTACAAGAGGACAGGAGGACAGGGGACAAAGGACAGAGGGCAGGAGGACAGAGAACAGAAAGCAGGAGGACAAGATGGCAGGAGGACAGGGGACGGAGGACAGAGGGCAGGATGACAGTGGACAGAAGGACAGAGGGCAGGAGGACAGAGAACAGGATGACAGAGGACACAGGACAGAGAACAGAGGATATATGAATGTTTGGTTGTGGTTGTGTTCCAGCTGCAGAGCAGCGTCATGTTCTGGTCCAGGAGCCGATGAGCTGGTTTGATGCTCAGAGTTTCTGCCGGTTGAAGTACACGGACCTGAGCAGCATCACCAGCATCAGCGACAACATCCAGATCACTGCCCTGGTTGGATTCATTCCGGTGTCCTCCGCCTGGTTCGGGCTCCACCGGGCTCCACTGTGGTCGGACGGCAGCAACGCCTCCTACAGGCGGTGGGCGGAGCTGGACGGGACGGCCGACTGCGTTCTGATGGACCCGTCCTCGGCCGCGTGGTTCCGTCGGCCCTGCAGTGAGAAACACGCCTTCCTCTGTCAGACAGGTGAGTCGTCTGCCGACCCGGACCGGACCTCGGCGCTGTGGGCGGTGTCGATCCGGCTGAGAGGATCCACGGACCTGAACGACCCCACGGTGACGGACGCCATCCTGCAGCAGGTCAGAGGTCACCTGGAGGAACTGTACGTCACTTCCTGAAACTAAACCATCTTCTTTGGACCTTCATTTAATGCAGTCTCATGCAGCAGCACCTAGTGGACATCAGAGGAACTGAAGCCACGCCCACTTTATGTTCAATTGTCTGCCAGTCACCAATCACAGTGCTGACATGTGGAAATGTGTTTCAGCTACGGCGCCGGCTGGCGGAGCGAGACATCACAGAGGGGGTGGAGCTACGGTGGAGGAGGAGCCCTGACAGGAGGATCATCACCAGAGAGGAGATCACGCCCCCTGCTGACCACATGTGTGAAGCGGTTTGGTCTGATTGATCACCTGCAGCTCGTTGAGATGTTTGGATCAGAACGTGTGTGTTCTGTTGTTTGGATCACATGATGACATGATCAGAATCTTTCTTGATATGTTCTAATGTTCTTTAACATGTTTGTAAACGCACGTGAACAGGTGACAATGTTGAACTTGAACGTGCTCAGACTGTGTTTATGTAGGATGTAGTTTGTGGATGTGGCGCCACCTGCTGATGAAACTGGAATGGTGACATGACATCATGAGGCTGTCACATTGATTGACAGCTGTAGGTAGAAGTGACTGATCTTAATCAGGTTCATTGATTGTGTCACATGTATAATCAATAACACGTTTGGAGACACATCTTACTAAAAAGTTCTGCATTTCAGTTTGTTGGGCTTCCTGTTTTATTTTGAAATGACCTACCTGTGGTGTCCGTCTCCTTTACTTCCTCTTGTGGTTTTCCTGCCAGTTTTTGTGCTCACCTGTGTCTCCTTAGCCAATCAGCACCCTGCCTTCAGGCTCTGCCTCATTTCATTGTCGACCATCATGAGGGCCAGGGTTCCTGTCGGTTCCTCTGGCTCCTGTCGATTCCTCTTGTTCCTGACGGTGCCTCTGGTTCTCCCATGACCTTGTTCAGGATGAAGCGGGTATAGATAATGGATGGATATACATTTATGTTTTATTTATACTTTATATACACTGCTCCAAAAAATAAAGGGAACACTTAAACAACACATCCTAGATCTCAATGAATGAGATATTCCAGTTCAAATCTTGATTCATTACATAGTGGAATGTGTTGAGAACAAAATAACATCAGAATGATCAATGGAAATCAGAATCATTATCCATGGAGGTCTGGATTCAGAATCATACTCCAAATAAAAGTGGAAAAATCAGATCACAGGCTGATCCAACTTCTGTGGAGATTCCTGAAGACAAGTCCAAATGAGTCTCAGTAGTGTGTGTGTCCTCCACGTGCCTGTATCACTCCCTACAACGCCTGGGCATGCTCCTGATGAGACCACGGATGTTCTCCTGAGGGATCTCCTCCTAGACCCGGATCAAAGCATCGGTCCACTCCCGGACAGTCTGCGGTGGACGTGGCGTCGGTGGACGGAACGAGACGCGATGTCCCGGATGTGCTGGACTGGATTCAGGTCTGGGGGACGGACGGGCCGGTCCGTAGCGTCGACGTCTCCTGGTGGACCGGCCCGTCTCCCGGTATGTCCTCCGTCCTCTTGACACTGTGCTGACAGACACAGCAAACCTTCTTGCCACAGCGTGCATTGATGTGCCATCCTGGATGAGCTGCACTACCTGAACAACTTCTGTGGGTTGGAGACACCTCATGCTCCCTCTAGTGGTGAGGACACTGGCAAAATGCAAAAGGGACCAACGATCATCCAGAAAGGACGAGGACAGAGAAACGGTCTGTGGTCACCACCTGCAGAACCGTTCCTTTATAGGGTTGTCTTGATGATTGCCTCATTTCCACCTGTTTGTTCCATTTGTACAACAGCAGGTGAAACTGATCCTCAATCAGTGTTGATCCGAACTGGACAGCTTGATTTCACAGAAGTGGGATTGACTGGAGTTACATTGAGTTGTTTAAGTGTTCCCTTTATTTTTTTGGAGCAGTGAATTTTATATATATTAATATTTTATATATTTTATTCTGAATCTCTTCTCTTTGTGTCTCTACACTTCATTTGTTTTAAATCTTCATGCTTTTATTCTGAAGGACTCGCAGGTGACTTTTTATTTCCTCTTATTTTTTCCACCTGGAGGCTCCATGCTGACCTGACCTCAGCCAGGATCCCCAGGGGTCAGAGGTCAGAGTGTCTCAGTGTTACAGTCTGTGAACTGCTGAAGAAGCTGAAGAAGACTGTGAGACCCATTTAAAGACAGTAAGTGGACCTTTAATAACTCAGAGGGGAGCCTCTGCTGGTTCAGGACCCTGGGGACAGGACCTGGTTCTCAAGGGTTCTGGAGGGTCCTGGAAGGTCCTGGAGGGTTCTGGGTGGTTTTGTGGATGGTCAGGTGGGTCTATGAGGATGGAGGTGAGGATCTGGCCCAGGTGGTTGGAGGTTTCTGCTGAGGTGGTGGAGTGAAGGGGGGTGTCGGAATCAAACTCGTCTGATCCGGGTCGGTCCTGGTCCTGCGTGTCTGCATCACTGACAGGGGACAGATGTTAGAGACAGAACTGTCCTGGTTTATATACAGTGGTGTGAAAAAGTGTTTGCCTCCTTCCTGATTTCCAATTTTTTTGCATGTCTGTCACACTTAAATGTTTCAGATCATCAAACAAATTTAAATATTAGTCAAAGTTAACACAAGTAAACACAAAATGCAGTTTTTAAATGAAGGTTTTTATTATTAAGGGAGAAAAACAATCCAAACCCACATGGCCCTGTGTGAAAAAGTGTTTTCCCCCTCCTGTTAAAACACAACTTAACTGTGGTTTATCACACCTGAGTTCAATTTCTCGAGCCACACCCAGGCCTGATTACTGACACACCTGTTCTCAATCAAGAAATCACTTCAATAGGACCTGCCTGACAAAGTGAAGTAGACCAGAAGATCCTCAGAAGATAGACATCATGCTGAGATCCAAAGAAATTCAGGAACAAATGAGAAAGAAAGTAATTGAGATCTATCAGTCTGGAAAAGGTTCTAAAGCCATTTCTAAAGCTTTGGGACTCCAGAGAACCACAGTGAGAACCATTATCCACAAATGGAGAAAACATGGAACAGCGGTGAACCTTCCCAGGAGCGGCCGGCCGACCAAAATTACCCCGAGAGAGCAACGACGACTCATTCGAGAGGTCACAAAAGACCCCACGACAACATCCAAAGAACTGCAGGCCTCACTTGCCTCAGTTCAGGTCAGTGTTCATGACTCCACCAGAAGAAAGAGACTCGGCAAAAATGGCCTGCATGGCAGAGTTCCAAGACCAAAACCATCGCTGAGCAAAAACAACATTAAGGCTCGTCTCATTTTTGCCAGAAAACATCTTGATGATCCCCAAGACTTTTGGGAAAATACTCTGTGGACTGACGAGACCAAAGTTGAACTTTTTGGAAGGTGTATGTCCCGTTACATCTGGTGTAAAAGTAACACCGCATTTCAGAAGAAGAACCTCATACCAACAGTAAAATATGGTGGTGGTGGTGTGATGGTCTGGGGCTGTTTTACTGCTTCAGGACCTGGAAGACTTGCTGTGATAAATGGAACCATGAATTCTACCGTCTACCAAAACATCCTGAAGGAGAACGTCCGGCCGTCTGTTCGTGACCTCAAGCTGAAGTCAACTTGGGTTCTGCAGCAGGACGATGATCCAAAACACACCAGCAAGTCCACCTCTGAATGGATGAAGAAAAACAAAATGAAGACTTTGGAGTGGCCTAGTCAAAGTCCTGACCTGAATCCTATTGAGATGCTGTGGCATGACCTTAAAAAGGAGGTTGGTGCTGGAAAACCCTCCAATGTGGCTGAATTACAACAACTCTGTAAAGATGAGTCGGCCAACATTCCTCCACAGCTGGAAAAGACTCATTGCAAGTTATCACAAACACTTGATTGCAGTTGTTGCTGCTGAGGGTGGTCCAACCAGTTATTAGCTTTAGGGGGAAACACTTTTTCACACAGGGCCATGTGGGTTTGGATTGTTTTTCTCCCTTAATAATAAAAACCTTCATGTAAAAACTGCATTTTGTGTTTACTTGTGTTAACTTTGACTAATATTTAAATTTGTTTGATGATCTGAAACATTTAAGTGACAGACATGCAAAAAAATAAGAAATCAGGAAGGAGTCAAACACTTTTTCACACCACTGTATATCTGTTGTTGTTTTGAGTCTCTTTATTGTTGTTGTGTTGTTATTGTTGCTGTGTTGTGTTGTTGTGAAACACTCACTGCTCCTCCTCGCTGTCTTCCTGGAAGGTCAAAGGTCGCATGCAGACGGCACACGTGTTTCCCAAATTGAGGAAACACAGCCGGCAGTACAGACCTGCAGAACAAGAGAACAACACAGAGAACGTCTGAGAACCGGAACATGATGAGGAACCAGGAAGGGAGAACCCTGAACACTGAGAGGAGAACCTGTAACCATGGCAACAAACAGACCTGCTGTTAGCAGTAGTGTGTCTACCTGAACTGTGTGGGCCGTCATAGGTGACCGCATCTCCGTTCTCAGGCTTCACCTCCTCACCACAGGATAGACAGAGGACAGGTGCTGACAGGCCAAGTAGGTGAGACAGGTGAGATCCTCCAGGTAACCTGACACAGACAGGTGAGACAGGTGAGCTTAATGCTAATGTTAACGCTAACTGATATGGAACCGGATGGGACCTGATGGGACCGGATGGAACCTGATGGGACCTCCTACCGTGTTAGGAGGGTTTGAAGGTGACTTCCTCCTCCTCCTCGGTCAGTAGTGCTGCGGACTGCAGACCTCCTCAGGGCTCTGCCCACCGCCCTCCTCTGATCTAGGATCTTCTGTCGGAGGAAGTAGATCCTCTCCTGGAGAACACAAGAACGTTCCTGGTCTCATGTTCCACATTCTTCCTCCGAGATTGTTTTCCACAAGTCATCATGATGTCATCAGATAAATAAAATCAGTGTTCTCCTTCTGGAAACAATTACATCAGTGTGTGTGTGTGTGCGTGTGTGTGTGTGTGTGTGTGTGTGTGTGTGTGTGTACCAGCTCTCTCTCTGGATAATATGTAGAACAGATGATTCGTCTGCATCGCTGCATGAATCCTCCGATCAGAGAGAGAAGCAGAGTGAGGCCCAGCAGGAACCCTGCAGCACACAACCATCAAAACCATCAGAACCATCACAACCATCAGAACCATCAGAACCATGTGATGTGGTACCCAGCAGGAAGCAGGTGGTGTAGTCGGGCTCCGACGGCTCCGGCAGACACTTCCTACTGATCACGGTGACGTTTCCTGCCTGCAGCACGTTGAACGAGGTCACCAGGTCCCTGAAGATGTCTGAGGCGTAACCCGACCCGTTCACCTGGACCGCCACCGAGACCGGAGCTGATGGAACAGACATCACCATGGTTACCGCTCTGACCGACCACACGGGGCTGTTCTTGTCCCACCCGTGCTCTCTCACCTTTGGCCACAATGTCCCCCTTCACCTGGTGGTTCACCTGGTCCAGAATCCAGAACACCAGGAAGTCCAGCGCCACCAGCAGGCTGCCGATAACCAGGTGTCTGAGGACGGAGACCACGCCCACAAACACCGCCCGCCGCTCTCTGTCTGTCGGGTGAAAGGTCACTGCAGGACAGAAAGGTCCCTTTAAATGAACATTGATACGTTTCACTTTATTTCTTCAGGTGTACTGACTTGGTGTGATGTAGGTCTTGGCTTCTCTGCCTGTGATTGGTAGGACTGAGGCTCCGCCCCTTGAGGCCACCTGTTGGTCGAGCTCCTTGAACTGAGAGGTGATGTAGACGTTATCAAAGTCGATCTTTTGGAGATACTTCCATCTGTACCGCGCTGCCCTGCACACACACACACACACACACACACACACTGCTGTTATTAAACTGAATCATGCAACTGTAGTAAACTGAAGCGTGACCTCTGACCTCAGGAAGGAGAGGGCGAGCAGGATGAGGCTGGCGTACGCCAGCGGTGCGCTCAGTCTCTGGAACACCTGCAGGTCAGATGACACCTCCTTCATGATGTCCTGAGACACCTGCTCCAGAGAGCGGCTGCTGTTGGCGTCCAGGTCAAAGGTCACAGAGGCTGAGATGTTGAATTCAAACTCCCGCTTAATTTTCTGAAACGCTGCGATGGTGGCTGAGAGGAGACGGAGGGAGTCAGAGCAGAGACGCTAACAAACATGGTGGGAGACGAGGAGATGAACTCACGCGCTGCCAGACGCTGCTTCAGCTGGCGACCGATGTACGACGGGATGACGCAGAACAACTCACCGGCTGGAACCAAGCACAGGGTCAGAGGTCAGATTAACTACGGGCAGTAAACGTCTCGCTGACTGACAGCTAATGAAAGCTAACTCGATGGAGACGGACAACCGACTCTTTTCTCGGAACGTCTTCTTCAACGTTCACGTGTTCCGAACATGAACCTCCATCTTTGTTGTTGTCAGGTGTTGCTCCACGTTGATCCCACAAGGGGGTGCCAAACTTACCCGTGGAAACAAATCCTCTCTCTGTCAGTGCTACCTGAGCAGGTACGGCGGGTCAGTGAACGCACCGCGGGCGAGTTCGCAGAGCGGCAGGAAGGCGTCCATGATGTTACACAGGAAGCGGAAGTCCCCCAGCAGGAAGATGCAGTTGCTGCGCGCATCGGCGAACACCGCCCGACACTTCCTGTACGGAGCGCCCAGCTTGGCGTTGCAGATGTCTCCGATGTCCACCAGGAAGTGCAGGACGTTCCTCAGGGTGCGAGCTGCAGGGTCAGAGGTCAGAGGTGAGAATACACGCATCTGGGGGACACACACCTGGAGGAGGACACGGCCACCGGACAGGTGTCTGTCCTGCATCAGGACGCCTCCAGAGACTCACCCACGTGACGGACGCTGTCCATCAGAGACCACAGGAAGTTCTGGACGCGCCCTGCGACAGCGTGAGCGTTACTGCTGATCTCTCTGATCTTGTCCAACACCGCTGCATGGGGACAAGACACACCTGAGACACCTAAGAAACCTGAGACACTCTGAGACATCAGTGATGTCAGCAGTGATGTCAGCAGGTGTTTCAGTGGTCTTAGTCTCTTACTGAAAGCGTAAAGGTGGGCGTGGCTTACAGAAGAGGGGCGTGGCTGCTCTCTGCATTAGTTCCTGCGTCTGATTGGCTGACAGCTCGGCTCCACAGAGCAGGCCTGCGGCTGCGCGCTCAGTGTTGTCCAGCATGTTGGCGAGGGGCCCGGACAGCAGCACCGACACGAACAGGAGGAGCAGGAAGTTCCTGCCTCGACCTGAAACACAGAAGAAGACCGGTGGAAGCCCCGCCCCTCTTTGAAAGCTCCTCTCCTGATCGGAAGCTCCGCCCCACTTCCTGTCCCATTTGCAATGTAAAGTCTGACCTGAGCACAGCGACGGCAGCATCAGCGTGACGTCGACGCGGATGTCGGCGGAGAGTCCCATCCCAAAGGCCGCCAGGCCGGCGAGCAGCAGCGTGACGCTGACGCTCCACCCGAGAGGCTGCTTCTGCAGGAACAGTCCAGCCAATCCGTACATAGACGCCAACAGCAACCCGCACAGGAATGCCAGCAGGCTCCGCCCCCCCTCCACCAGGTGACCTCTGACCCTCCTGCTGCTGCTGAGGTGAGAGGGTCCCGCTGACCTGTAGAAACAACCATATGGAGGTGAAGCAGCGCCACCTGCAGGCGGCCATGTTCACTACACCACAGGACCAGATCCACTGATCCATCCATCAATACCAGGAACAGATTTAAATCTGACTCGATAAAAGTTCCTCCGCGATCATTAATGAAAACGTGAACATGAATCATATAAATATTAATAAGATGAGGAGTCAGTTTAGTTTAAACAGGTGAACAGGACGCAACGTCACAGTTGGCGCTCTGCGAGCTAACAGTTGGCTAACAGGTGTACCTGTCCACCTACCTGTTCAGGACACCTCTGATGGTCCGTGTGGCTCCGCCCCCCTCCACCTGGACTATGATGTCTCTTTTCAGCAGGAGTCTCTTCCTCTCTTCACTCATCTTCATGTCTTATCACTCACGCCAACAGCAGCGTTTTCAGGTAACCACGGAGACCAGAGAGGGAGGTCACGTGACCAACTGAAGCTTCGGGAGTCTCCACCAGTCAAACATCAACAGCTGCTTGCTTCCGGTCTCAGGATGAAGTTCACACCTTCAGCTCCTCGCAGAGGTAAATTCACAAGACCGAGTCAGCTCAAAGTCTTCTGGGTAAAATCCTGTCGGTCTGTAAAGTCATCCAGCTGTTCGTGTTTCTTCCAGCTGTTCACAGGCTCCTCCTCGCACTCATCCCCCCTGTCATCCAACGCTTCCTCTTTAGCCAATCAGAGGAGTTTCCGGTGGCTCACCTGGTCGTCAGGGCGTTGTGTGGAGCGGTGAGCGGCGCAGGTAACGTCAGCGCCACCTGGAGTCAGTTCAGCCTCACATCAGCCTCAACGTTCACAGCAGATACATCGGGCACAGTTCAGAAGCTGCCTGAGAATCTGTCCGGTTTTAGGTTTCCTTCAGTATCGCAGTGATCAGCGATCAATGACTGAACTCCCATGATGCACTGCAGGCAGGAGCTGCACACACTTCTGCTGCTGTTAAAGGGACATTTCCACCACATGTGGACAGAAACAGGCTGAAAACGGCAGCAGTGCTAACGAACAGCTGGTTACCATGGTGACAAAAGGGTGCTAGGACCACCTGACATACATGTTCATATGTAGTCAATTCATGAAGCAGCTCGTGTTGTTCTAATTTATTTAGACAATTTAATATTCGATATTTATTCTTGTTCGCATTTATTTTACTATTAAAAATACATTTAAAATTTTATATCCATAAACGATTTCAATGTTCAGTGAATTTTGTCATTTTAATAATTATCATTTGTTTGTCAAAAGTTTGTTGAGTTTTAAATGTAATTTAAACTTTCATAATTTTGTTTTTATTATTTAATGTTATAATTAATATTAATTATTATCTAATTATACATTATCATTTAGATCTGAATTCACAGCTCTTTTTGTTTTTGTATTGAGTCCTCGTTAATGACATCATGACGACGTGATGTTTGTAACTCCTCCACCTCAGTCCTCTTCCTCGCCATCGCCCGCAACCTCCCGCTGACCGTTGACCTGAAGCTGGCAGCAGGATGTCTGTTTGTCGGTGAGGAGATGTCACGTTCACCTCTGTTCTCTATAACACGTTAAAAACATGTGAAGAGCTCACTGTGTTGTCTGTGTGTGTCCGTGTGTGTCCCAGCTCTGTGTGTTGCTGGTGGAGTGTGGTCCTCCTCTTTCAGGTGCGCTGTCCTCCTCGTGTTTCCCAGCATGCTCGGCTCTCGAGGCCGCGCCTACCTGATGCTGCTGATCCTGTCTGTGCTGTACACAGGTACACACACACACACACACACACACACACACACACACACACACACACACACTCGGAGATGATGATGACGCTGATGAAGGTCCATCTCCAGGTCCGGTCTCAAACATCCGTCAGAACGTGGAGACAGCTGCTTTGTCTCTCAGCTGTAACCTGGACCTGCAGGTCCGTCACAGCAGGTTGCTATGGAGACAAGCCATCACACCTTTCATCCTCATCACTCAAGGGCTCACGGTGAGAGGACAACGCTAAGGTATCCAGTCTCTGGTCTGAGGTCTCCGTTCTCCGATCTCAGGTCTATGGTTTATGGTCTCCGCTCTCCGGTCTGTGGTCTCTGATCTCAGGTCTCTGGTCTCCAGTCTTTGTTCTCCACTCTCAGGTCTGAGGTCTCTGGTCTGTGGTCTCAGGTCTCCTGTCTCCTGTCTCTAGTCTCTGGTCTCTGGTGTTAGGTCTCTGGTCTGAGGTCTCCGGTCTAAGGTTCAAAGGTCTCTGGTTTTAGGTCTCAGGTCTGTGGTCTCAGGTCTCTGGTCTCAGGTCTGAGGTCTCTAGTCTCTGGTCTCTGGTTTTAGGTCTGTGGTCTCAGGTCTGGGGTCTCTGGTCTCTGGTCTGAGGTCTCAGGTATCAGGTCTGAGGTCTGAGGTCTCTGGTGTCTGGTCTGTGGTCTGTGGTCTCCGGTCTCTGGTCTGAGGTGTCTGGTCTCTGGTCTGAGGTCTCCGATCTCAGGTCTGAGGTCTCCGGACTCTGGTCTCCGGTCTGTGGTCTCAGGTATCAGGTCTCTGGTGTCTGGTCTGTGGTCTCCGGTCTCTGGTCTGAGGTGTCTGGTCTCTGGTCTGAGGTCTCGGGTCTGAGGTCTCCGGACTCTGGTCTCCGGTCTGTGGTCTCCGGTCTGTGGTCTACGGTGTCTGGTCTCCGGTCTATGGTCTGAGGTCTCTGGTCTCCGGTCTCTGGTCAGTGGTCTCTGGTCTGTGGTCTCTGGTCTCCTGTCTGAGGTCTCTGGTCTGAGGTCTGTGGTCTCAGGTCTCTTGTCTCCTGTCTGAGGTCTCTGGTCTGATGTCTGAGGTCTCTGGTCTCCGGTCTGAGGTCTCCGGTCTCTGGTCTCTAGTGTCCGGTCTGAGGTCTCCCGTCTCCGGTCTCAGGTCTGAGGTCTCCAGTCTGAGGTCTGAGGTCTCTGGTCTCCGGTCTGAGGTCTCCGGACTCTGGTCTCTGGTCTGAGGTCTCCGGTCTGAGGTCTCCGGTCTCTGGTGTCCGGTCTGTGGCATCCGGTCTCTGGTCTGAGGTCTGTGGTCTGTGGTCTCTGGTCTCTGGTCACTGCTCTGAGGTCTGTGGTCTCTGTTCTCTGGTCTCTGGTCTCTGGTCTCCTGTCTGAGGTCTCTGGTGTCAGGTCTGTGGCCTCCGGTCTCTGGTCTCTGGTCTGAGGTCTCTGGTCTCCAGTCTCAGGTCTGAGGTCTGAGGTCTCTGGTCTGAGGTCTGAGGTCTCTGGTCTGAGGTCTCTGGTCTCTGGTCTGAGGTCTCTGGTCTGAGGTCTCTGGTCTCTGGTCTGAGGTCTCTGGTCTCTGGTCTGAAGTCTACGGTCTCTGGTCTCTGGTCTCTGGTCTGTGGTCTGTGGCCTCCGGTCTCTGGTCTCTGGTCTGAGGTCTCTGGTCTCTGGTCTGAGGTCTGTGGTCTCCGGTCTCTGGTCTGAGGTCTCTGGTCTGACGTCTCCGGTCTGAGGTTTCTGGTCTGAGGTCTCTGGTCTCTGGTCTGAAGTCTCCGGTCTCCGGTCTCTGGTCTGAGGTCTGAGGTCTCTGGTGTCAGGTCTGTGGTCTGTGGTCTGTCGTCTCCGGTCTCTGGTCTGAGGTCTCTGGTCTGAGGTCTCTGGTCTGAGGTCTCTGGTCTCCGGTCTGAGGTCTCTGGTCTCCGGTCTCCGGTCTCCGGTCTCTGGTCTCTGGTCTCCGGTCTGAGGTCTCTGGTCTCCGGTCTGAGGTCTCCTGTCTGAGGTCTCCAGTCTGAGGTCTCCTGTCTGAGGTCTCTGGTCTGAGGTCTCCGGTCTGTGGTCTCTGGTCTCCAGTCTCCGGTCTCAGGTCTGAGGTCTCTGGTCTGAGGTCTTTTGTCTTCCTCTCTCAGGACGATAAAGCCGGGTTCCAGTCGGAGGCTCAGAGCGTCAGCATCGGGTTTCAGGACATCAGGGACGAGGTGGTGGTCCAGTACGGGTACGACGGGTTTGGACGGCAGCCTGGCGGCGGGAACAACACGCAGAAGCAGTTCACCACCAAGACCAAGATGCAGTGTGACAGTGAGTCTCTCCTCAGGACCACAGCTGGATGATGTTCTGAAAGTCTGTTCTTTACACACTCAGACAGTCAGCAAGGAGGTGGGCTCAGGTCCAGTTCTGGTCCAGTTCTGGTCCAGTTCTGGTCCGGTTCTGGACCCTTACTGTGGACCACTGACTTATAAAGTTATAAATATGATGTCAGAGGTTTTTTTTATTTCACTTGAAAACATTGAGAAACTTTTTATATTTGAATGAACAAAAGATTCATGTTCAGTTATGATTGACCTCATATGGACTGGTGTGTGTGTGTGTGTGTGTGTGTGTGTGTGTGTGTGTGTGTGTGTGTGTGTGTGTGTGTGTGTGTGTGTGTGTGTGTGTGTGTGTGTGTGTGTGTTCCAGGCGTGGTGAATGAGGGCGTGCAGCGCTGTGCTGATTGGTTCAGCAGTAAGTGGGCAAAGTGTATGAAGGCGATACCTGTCCCCGTCATCAACCACATCCTGTGCGTCTCCATGAAGTTCCACTTCCTGTGTGATATCATGAGAGGTGAGAGGTTACACTGGTCCGACTGATCAGTTCAACATGTTTTGGATCCTTCTGAACTGCCCCACCCTCCCTCCCCCACATTGTCAGTCATGACTCCGTGGTGCCGAGAACAGATTCCCGTGGAGGGAAACTTCGGTCAGATGTTTGATCAGCTCAACGTCTCCGTCGACCTTCTGTCCAGGGAGTTCAGCACAGAGGTTCATCTGCAGGTAGAATGACACACCTGTCCTCCAACACACTTGTCCTCCAACACACTTGTCCCCCAACACACCTGTCCTCTGACAGGAGCAGCAGGTGTTGAGCGGAGCTCTGCTCGACGAAGACTTCACTGACTCGGTCAGAAGATCTCTTCAGAAACTGATGACGACGACGGAGCAGGTGATGAAGATCCTGCAGCTGCTGATGTCCTTCACCTTCATCACCATCTTCACCCAGTAAGACCTACACCTTCATCGTCTTCATCATCACCATCATCATCACCTTCATCATCATTGTCTTTTTTCTCCTCAGGGCCTTCGTTTACCTCAGACGTTACATGAAGGACATTTATTTTGACAACATCTACATCACCTCCTACTTCAGGCAGATCGACGCCCGCAGGAAGACAGCGGTATCCTCCTCTTCCTCCTCCTCTTCATCACTGCTATATGCTTCATGCAAACTGTCTGAGTTCGAATGTCTCTGCTGTTTAGGGGAAATGCTGCCTGCTACCTCTGAACAAATCAGAGAGGAGCCGGTTCATTGAGCCGTGTAGTCTGAAGGTTCATCCTGCAGAGCTCAATGACATGGTGCGTTTAACAACACTAATGTTCACCTGTCAATCACTGCTGACGCCTGTTCACACCACAGTCTGTTTATAAAGTGTTCGTAGCTTCAGGTCTGTAAAATGGTTCTGATCCAGAAGTGTCTTCAGCTGCAATACCAGCGAGTGCCACTAGAGGTCGGCTCCAAAAAGCCTCCGGCTCCATAGACTCCCATTCAACTTCTCTCATCAAATCCAAAGTGAATAAAATGTGTCCATCAGTTATCTCGGTGTTGTTAGCTAAAGTCACTCCTTCTTCTTAGTTTTCTGGAGGTCCATCTGAAAATAATCCCTCATTCATTAGAAAAGAAGATTCAAGAAGACCTGTTTTTGGGGGCGTGTCTGTTTGATTGACAGGCCTGTGGTGCAGTCAGGTTACAGCTATCGGTGGGCGGGACGTAGTATCGTCAGGTTTCCGATCAGATCGATCAGATCCAGCGCTGGCTCCTCCCCCAGCTCGTCCAAATATGGTCACTTCCTGCTCCAAACCGCTCCGAACTAGCAAGATGGTGACGGACAGAATCTGAACTGGAGGATTCATAACGTTCACAAACCAACGATGACATCACTGATGGTTGATGACATCACTGATGGTTGATGACATCACTTATAGTGCATGTAAACACATGAATCAAACCAAACGTCTACAACTCAAAGAAATGAATCACATCCACTTGTAGCGAGAAGAGTATTTAACCTGTGTGTGTGTGTGTGTGTGTGTGTGTGTGTGTGTGTGTGTGTGTGTGTGTGTGTGTGTGTGTGTGTGTGTGTGTGTGTGTGTGTGTGTGTGTGTGTGTGTGTGTGTAGATGTCAGGTGTGTTTCAGGTGCTGTCTGTCTCTCTGCTGACTGTCTTCCTGCTGACCGTCGACTTCTCTCTGTTCCACGTCCTCGACATCATCAGCAGACACAGCTTCACCCAGTTCAACGTGACCAGTAAACACACACACACACACACACACACACACACACACACACACACACACACACACACTGATGTTTAATATGAATGTAGCAGATCTTGTGTTTGATGCTTTTAAAACTCGATGACATCATTGGTCAGGGTTTCTGGGTAACTCCACCCCTCTCGGCAGGTAGCCACCAGGTGGGCATCAAAGTGATGGGAGACTCGATGATGGCCCGCCTGCTGAGGACGACGGTTTCGGCCTTCAACAGTTCATCCAGCCTCGGTATCCACAGTGACAACCAGGGTGGGTCAAAGGTCACAGGTCACACAGCACTCCTACAAAATTTTCTAATGTTTTTTTAACCATCCGGTCAAAACCTCAATGGGCCATTAGAGGGCAGTAAAGGATCAATAAAAGATCAATAAGGATCAATAAAAAAAAATCAATAACAGATCATTGAAAGATCAATAACAGATCAATCAGCAGGTTAAATAAAGATGTTGTTAATCAGTTCTGTTTTGCTGTTTACTGTTTGTTTATGTTTACCTGTTTACGTTTGCCTGTTTGTTTGTTTGTTTGTTTGTTTATGTTAATCTGTTTACAGTTTGTTTATGTTGACCTGTTTACTGTCTGTTTATGTTTACAGTTTGTTTGTGTTTACCTGTTTACTGTTTGTTTATGTTACGGGTTTGTTTACCTGTTTTTGTTAATTTAATTTATTTTTTTTAATTTTTTTTTTTAATTTTATTGTACTCTATTAATCCCCGAGGGGAAATTCTTTCGCTACAGCAGCATCCCGAGGGGGAGCTGCTGCAACAGGCTGCCACGACCACGGCGCCAACTAACCTGAAGTGCATGTTTTTTGGGTTAACCTGTTTACTGTTTGTTGTTTGTTTATGTTGACCTGTTTACTGTCTGCTTATGTTTACCGTTTGTTTATGTTTACCTGTTTACTGTCGGTTTATGTTAACCTGCTTGTTTTGTTTTTTTACCTGTTTACTGTATGTTTTTAAATTGACCTTGTTTGCTGTTTGTTAAAGTGAATAACCAACAGGTTTGTGATGGTTCACCACCGTCCACATGCATCTGGTCATGTTGTAGTTTATACCACAGTGAACCAGCGGAGGGCGACACCGTCCTGAATAGGTGGAATAAACTCCACCCCTCCCCCTCCCCCACAGAGTGTGTGTCCCCCCCCTCCTCCCTCCCTGCTGCTGTGTACATCAGCTGTGTGTGTTGTGTCCTGTTGGTGGCGCTCTTCAGCTGCCTGCAGGTTTACACCAACCGCCTCCGCCGGGTCATCGCCGCCTCCTACAACCCCAAGGTACACACACAGACACACAGACACGCAGACACACACACACACACACACACACACACACACACACACACACATACACACACACAAATACACACAGACACGCAAACAGATACTCACACCCACACAGATACACACATAAATACACACACACACACACACAGGTACACACACAGACACACACACACACACACACACAGATACACACACACACACACACACACAGATGTACACACAGATACACACACACACACACACAGATACACACACACACAAATACACACAGATACTCACACACACACACAGATACACACACACAGGTACACACACAGGTACACATACAGACACACACACTTTATACATACTATATACACACACACAGAGTTGATGACACCTTTTCATCACGCGATGACATCATAGTTACAGTCTTTATTAGCAGCCATAGTCAATCAGACTGCTTTCTAATGATGTCATCACTGATCCTGCAGCAGAGGCTCCGCCCCCAGATTTAAATACAAAAATAATTTACTAATTAATGTCTCTGTGTCTTCCTGGATGTCCTCCTGTCTGTCTCTCTGCACTCCTCTCTGTCCTCCTTTCTGTCTCTCTGTCCTCCTGTCTGTCCTTCTGTCTGTCCCTCAGAGGGAGAAGAAGAGGATCTTGTTTCTCTACAACCTTCAGATCAACAAACGGATCTCGTCGACCGACAGGAAACGCATCATCAGCGGAGGACAGAGGAGGACTGTGATTGGCTGCCAGGTTAGATGTGGTTCTCAACTGCGCCTCTGATTGGATTAGATGTGTTCATTAGAAACCTGTTATTGATCGATCAGCAGTCTGTCTGCAGGTGTGCCAGCACCTGAGATGCTAGCGTGGTCTCTGTCATCATCACAAACAGGAAGTCTCTGTCGGAGGAGACGCCTGATAGATGAACTGTCACCTCCTCTTCTTCCTCCTCCGCCTTCTTCATCATCCTCCTCCTTCATCCTCCTCCTCCTCCTCCTCCTTCATCATTATCCCCCTCCTCCTCCTCCTCTTCTTGTGTTTAAATTAAAGTCTGATTCTATTAAACTCCTTTGTGGTTTTTATTTTTCAGTTTATTTACATCAAATCAAAACATTCATCATCTCAGAACCAACAGAACATCACGAGGAACCCAACAATTCATCATGAGTGACAACTGGAGGGAAAACTGCCTTTAACAGGAAGAACCCTCCAACAAAACCAGAACGAGAGGTGGAGAACATATAACGGAACCACAACCGGCAGCTAGTTCCACAGGAGACCCAAAACTGGTTCCACAGGAAAGGATTCCGACAGATGAAGGTTCTGCCTCCTGTTCTACTGTTGGAACCTGTGGAACCACAAGCAGGCAGAACTCTGAGAGAAGTTCTGTTGGGATAATGTGGTTCTAGAAGATCTCTGAGATCAGATGGTTCTCTCACTGGGGGTTCTAAAGAGTCTCAATCCTGATGATAAAGATAATGTGCCGCTGACAGCAGGTTTAACATGCTGATGGTGATGAAGAGGAGGAGTTAGACAGTGCTGATGGTGATGAAGAGGAGGAGTTAGAGAGTGTTGATGGTGATGAAGAGGAGGAGTTAGAGAGTGCTGATGGTGATGAAGAGGAGGAGTTAGAGAGTGTTGATGGTGATGAAGAGGAGGAGTTAGAGAGTGCTGATGGTGATGAAGAGGAGGAGTTAGAGAGTGTTGATGGTGATGAAGAGGAGGAGTTAGAGAGTGCTGATGGTGATGAAGAGGAGGAGTTAGAGAGTGTTGATGGTGATGAAGAGGAGTTAGAGAGTGTTGATGGTGACGAAGAGGAGGAGTTAGACAGTGCTGATGGTGATGAAGAGGAGGAGTTAGGGAGTGTTGATGGTGATGAAGAGGAGGAGTTAGAGAGTGCTGATGGTGATGAAGAGGAGGAGTTAGAGAGTGTTGATGGTGATGAAGAGGAGTTAGAGAGTGTTGATGGTGACGAAGAGGAGGAGTTAGACAGTGCTGATGGTGATGAAGAGGAGGAGTTAGGGAGTGTTGATGGTGATGAAGAGGAGGAGTTAGAGAGTGCTGATGGTGATGAAGAGGAGGAGTTAGAGAGTGTTGATGGTGATGAAGAGGAGGAGTTAGAGAGTGCTGATGGTGATGAAGAGGAGGAGTTAGAGAGTGCTGATGGTGATGAAGAGGAGTTAGAGAGTGTTGATGGTGACGAAGAGGAGGAGTTAGAGAGTGCTGATGGTGACGAAGTGGAGGAGTTAGAGAGTGCTGATGGTGATGAAGAGGAGGAGTTAGAGAGTGTTGATGGTGATGAAGAGGAGTTAGAGAGTGTTGATGGTGACGAAGAGGAGGAGTTAGACAGTGCTGATGGTGATGAAGAGGAGGAGTTAGAGAGTGTTGATGGTGATGAAGAGGAGGAGTTAGAGAGTGCTGATGGTGATGAAGAGGAGGAGTTAGAGAGTGTTGATGGTGATGAAGAGGAGGAGTTAGAGAGTGCTGATGGTGATGAAGAGGAGTTAGAGAGTGTTGATGGTGACGAAGAGGAGGAGTTAGAGAGTGCTGATGGTGATGAAGTGGAGGAGTTAGAGAGTGCTGATGGTGATGAAGTGGAGGAGTTAGAGAGTGTTGATGGTGATGAAGAGGAGGAGTTAGAGAGTGCTGATGGTGATGAAGAGGAGGAGTTAGAGAGTGCTGATGGTGATGAAGAGGAGGAGTTAGAGAGTGCTGATGGTGATGAAGAGGAGGAGTTAGAGAGTGCTGATGGTGAGGAAGTGGAGGAGTTAGAGAGTGCTGATGGTGATGAAGAGGAGGAGTTAGAGAGTGTTGATGGTGATGAAGAGGAGGAGTTAGAGAGTGTTGATGGTGATGAAGAGGAGTTAGAGAGTGTTGATGGTGATGAAGATTATCCTCCAGTTATGTAATCTGATCCTGCAGCACGTGCAGCGCTGCATTAATCTGATCCAACAACAGCATGTTCTCTTCTAATCCTCCTCCACGCTCCCCTGCAGCATGCTCACCACCCAACTCCACCAATCACAGCCCTCCGACCAGCAGCTGGTCCAATCACAGCCCTCCGACCAGCAGCTGGTCCAATCACAGCCCTCCGACCAGCAGCTGGTCCAATCACAGCCCTCCGACCAGCAGCTGGTCCAATCACAGCCCTCCGACCAGCAGCTTTCCAAAAACAGAATGTGATGATTTAAAACGTTATATTTAATAAAAATGTCCAGCAGGTGTTTTCTGTCTTTACCTTTAGCAACTCTTAAAAACATGTTGATTAAAAATGAGCAGAAATCGTCATATAAAACAATTAAATGTTTCAACTTCTAATATGTTGTTTCAGGACAGGAGGACAGGAAGGGGGTGTGTGAGAGATCGTAACAACCTCTGTGAAGCCGTTCAGGTGTGTGGATACTACATCCGCTTGTTTCTTTCAAAGTAAAAGTCTTTTCCTTCGGAGTCCTGAAGCGGGATGTTTTTGTCTAAACTTTTTTGTTGTCCTCACATGAACACGTTAATGACACGTTGATGTGGTTCGTCACCGGTGTTGCTGCCTGTGAATCGTTGTCTCCTTCAGACGAGGATTTTTGTTTTTAACTCTGGACGTTATTGTTGGTTATTGATGTTTTATTATTAAATTGATTTTTTTTTTTTTTAATTATTCTTGCCACTAGCTGACTTTTACTTTGAAGCTCGCCTCGCAGCGCTTCCGGTCTCCCGTCTGTTTATCCGGTTAGCTTACCGCAGCCCGATGACGTCTGCGTTAACTCGTCGTATAAACTCGGGCGGTCCGGTGTCCCCCCGTTAATGAGCCGCTCTCGGGCCTCTCTGCTCGGACCAACCGAACCGTCCGGAGTCCAAACGAACTCAACCGACGACAACCGACCGGGTCTTCCCGGTGCTGACGGCGGGTTTCCCCGGAGTTACGCAGAAACCGGTCCGGACCGGTGGACCGTGCTGGCTGCCCTTCACATTATTAACACCGAATTACCGGCCACTCCCCCGCCCGTCGTCCGGTACCGCCGCTCTTTGTGTGGGTCTGACCGGGAACGGAAGCGCCATGGAGTTTCGCCCCGACACGGTGAGGTAACGGGACGGACTTGCCTCACTTACAGCGGACTGCAGCAACCGGTTGCCGGTTGCCGGTGACGCAGAGAAGATGAACGGAGCCGCCGGGCTGCTGCTGCTGCTGCTCAGCGGCCGCGCTGCCTTCACGGTCTGCAGGTCCCTGAACGCAGCGCGGGACGGACACAAGGACGGCACCGACAGTCTGACCGCCACGGTGACAGGTAACACCGGCCCTTCACCACCGGTAGAGCCCCGGTAACTCAGAGCAGACCGACCGGAAGCTGAGGAGTAAAACAAATACGGCTAAAAATAAGTTTAACTTCCTCCGACATTTTAAACAGAAAGAAGACAAATGGTTCATTTTTTGAACTTTTATTCTGAAGGTCTGACACAAAAGATGAAGACTAAATAACCTTCATCAGGAAGTATTCAGTTATTAATCGGCATCACGTCACCGTGACGTCACCGTGGACCAGAGAAACATCCATTTTTAGGGAACATCATCTGTTGCCATGGCGACAGGGTTTACAGTAGAACCTGCTGACAGTCAGAAAGCCTGCTAACAAAGCTAACAGCTAATTTAGCTTGCACTAGCTAAACAACCAGCTAACAAAGAGCTAGTTTCGCTAGAAAAGCAGCTAAACTCAAGTTATCAAACCGCTAATGTTACTAAACATCAGCTAAACTCAAGCTAGCTAACAACGCTAACACCCATCAGAACCTCAGAAGGTCCAGTAGAACCTGGACGCCTTCTTCGGTCTTGGATAGTGAAGCTCCGCCCCTCTTGAACCATGATGTCATCAGAACACTTCGCCCAATTCATCGCTTCATCGCCGTAGACTTTCTGGACATTTCAAAGGTTAAACCCTGATGTTTCTCTGTCCATGGTGACATCACAGATGTTCAGGTGTCCATGGTGACATCACAGATGTTCAGGTGTCCATGGTGACATCACAGATGTTCAGGTGTCCATGGTGACATCACAGATGTTCAGGTACCAGTGGTGACGTTAACCTGATCAATAACTGAATCCTTCCTTTTGGAGGTTATTGATTCTCTGTGTGCAGCTCTGTGATGCGTTCAGGAACTCTCTGAACTCGTAGTCTGACCTCGACATGTGACTCGCTGCTGCAGCCTCTGGTGGACGCTGGAGGAACTGCAGGTGTTTGTTTCATGTGTCAGAGGTCTGTGATTGGTCCGTTTCCTGTGTCCAGACTCTGTCCTCTATCAGAGACACTTTGTCCTCAGCAGCATCTGACACAGTTCAGCTGTATTGATGGTTTTGATTGATAACAATGACACCAGCTGATGAACCAGCCTCTCTCCATCGCAGTACAACCAGCTGACTGTCTGTCTGTGTCCTCAGATGTGGACAGGCAGCGGCGCCCCCTGCTGGAGAAAACTCATCCCTTCATCCTGGTGGAAGGACGGAGGCGTAGCCTCTCCGACGCTTTACAGGTTAGAGATATGGGAACACGTATTCTACTGGTTCTATTAGGTCTACTGGTTCTATTTGGTCTACTGGTTCTACTAGGTCTACTGGTTCTGTTATGTCTACTGGGTCTACTGGTTCTATCCTTCCTACTGGTTCTACTCTTCTACTGGTTCTATCCTTCCTACTGGTTCTACTCTTCTACTGGTTCTATCCTTCCGACTGGTTCTACTCTTCAACTGGTTCTATTGTTCTACTGGTTCTCCTCTTCTAATGGTTCTACTGCTCTACTGAGGAGCTGATGTCTTCATCTCCGTCAAGTTTACAGTGAGTCTGTTGGAGAACAGAGGAAGCAGGTGGTGTGAGGGGAGGGGAGGCACTTCCTGTGCAGCTGACAGAAGCTCTGAGATCATTTCCTGTAGAGACACACACACACACACACACACACACACACACACTCGTCAGGAGGAAACAGGAAGTTGGGAGGAGAAAGTTGGAGCTGAAGATTAATGGTCCAGTCGACAGTTGTGATGATGTCATCAACAGTCGTCACAACATCAGTTCATCAGCATGATTGTTAGATGATTGATCATGAGGTCTCATCCTGAATGTGACTGAATCTGAGAAGCATCGTCTGTTGTCATGACAACAACTATTTATGTATTATTCATTGAGACTTGACTACATATGTTATCTGAGTCTGACAGATGTGGAGGGAGTTTCTAGTTTAGTACGGACTTTAAACCAGTTTAATTTAAACCAGTTTGTTTAAACCGGTTTAAACTGGTTCCAGAGGTTCTAGTTCTGTTGTTTGGACTTTTTCTCTCCGTCAGCAGAAGATTGTTAGTGCTGATCACCTCCCCCCCCCTTCCTCTTGCTCTTCTGTTGTGGTCAGCTGATCGGAGCCCCGCCCAGACTTTCTGCAGCTCTGACATCATGTAGATCAGGTGACAGACATGACCTCATCTCAGAGAGAACCAGACAGATGTGTTCAGATGTTTGGAGGACCAGAACCAGAACCAGAGAACAGTTCTGGTCTCAGACTGATAATAAAAGAACCAGATCTGGACCCTGACTGGACCAATCAGAGGTCCGAACAAAGGACAGACAGGGTGATGAAGAGGAGGACAGTGATGAAGGTGTGTCCTCTGTGTTTCAGGACGGACACCCCGACAGGCTGCAGGGAGGACTGGAGGTGGGGGGACGTCTCTACCTGCTGGACCTGGAGAAGAACCAGTGAGTGAAATTTATAGAGTGTCAGTGAACACACCATGATTGATTGACGTGTCTGACAGAGAACCAGTGAGTGAGATTTACAGTGTCAGTGAACACACCATGATTGATTGATGTGTCTGCAGCGACCTGCTTCCCAAAGCTCCCAACGTCTTTTACTACCTCTCCAACGGCACCGGAGTGTCTGTGACCGACCCTGTGGTGAGTCAGCCAACGCCCCTCAGAGGTCAGAGGTCAGTGCTCTGAGTCCAGCTGTGACTGATGCTGCTGTGTGTGTGTGTGTGTGTGTGTGTGTGTGTGTGTGTGTGTGTGTGTGTGTGTGTGTGTGTGTGTGTGTGTGTGTGTGTGTGTGTGTGTGTGTGTGTGTGTGTGTGTGTGTGTCTGCAGACTCACTGTTATTACCACGGCAGCGTCAGAGGATTCCCTCAGTCCAGAGTGGCTCTGAGCACCTGCTCCGGCCTGCGGTCAGTGAATGCACACACACACACACACACACACACACACACACACACACACACACACACACACACACACACACACACAGTGACCCACTGGCGTTCAGGTTCAGAGGACCGTGAGCTGTTGGGTTCCAGCTGAACACTGGAATCCATTAAAGCATTTGGGGTCAGAGAGGATTTACTGTTCAGCTCTTTGTGTTTCTCGGATGAAATGACGACATCAGCGTTCCTCCACAGGTTCTCTTGATCCCACACAATCAGCACGACCTCTGACCTCTGCAGGCTGCAGGAGGATTACTGGGTTTGTTCATGAGCTCACGTGAACTAAGCCGAGCCAGCGCGAGGCATTCAGGGTCACATGAGGCGTTCAGTATCAGAGGAACGTGAGAGGCTCGGGGTCAGAGGAACGTGAGGCGTTCGGGGTCAGAGGACCGCAACAATCTCTGTCTGACTTGTTTCCTCCTTCAGCGGCGTCATCGCTCTCAACTCCACCCTGAGCTTCGAGCTGCAGCCGCTGTACAACGACCACCTCCACCTGCAGGGGGAAGAGCCAGAGGGGGACGGGGGGAACAGCGGGGGGGATGGGAGTGGAGGCAGCGGAGGAGGAGGAGATGAAGAAGGAGTCCACCTGCTGTTTTCCACCAGCCCTCTGGAGGGCGACGATGCTACAGGCTGCGGAGTAACACACACCTCCACCCCCCCCATCCACAGGTCCACACACAGGGTGAGACACACACACTCAGACTGTAACCTCTGTGATGCTGCTTGTTGTCCTCTTTGACCTTTGACCTCTTGCCTGCAGACAAAGAGAGACATCCTGTCAGAGACCAAGTACATCGAGTTGGTGCTGGTGGCCGACCACCAGGAGGTCAGTGATTGGTTGGTGGTTATTATTGGAGACAGACAGAGGAACTGCCGGTGGGCGGTGCGTTTTCAGGGGGTGGGGCATTATTCAGGGGGCGGGGGCATTATTCAGGGGGTGGGGCAGCTGGTAGGTGGGTGGGGCAGTCTTCAGGGGGCGGGGCAGCCTGTAGGTGGGTGGGGCAGTCTTCAAAGGGCAGGGCAGCCGGTAGGTGGGTGGGGCAGCCTCCTCACTAACTGTGTGCTGCTCCCCAGTTCCTGAACTACCAAAAGAACAACAAGACCATCATCTACCGCATGCTGGATGTGGCCAACCAGGTGGACTGGGTGAGACCTCCCACTTCCTGTCACCGCCAGCCACCATCTATCTGCCGGCACTGACCCGCCTCCTCTTCCTGTTTCAGTTCTACCGGCCGCTGAACGTGCGCGTGGCGCTGACCGGTCTGGAGATCTGGAGCGACCGAGACAAGATCCGTGTGGAGAAGAGTCCCACCGACACGCTGAGCAGCTTCCTAGAGTGGAGGACCAGAGACCTGCTGCCGCGCCTTCGCCATGACAACGCCCAGCTAGTCATGTAGGGCGGGAACATTCGGCCGGATCCAACAAGTTCTTATCCGTGAGATTGATCAGCTGATCACCGGTCTGTTCTCACCGCACAGGGGCGGGGCTTTCGACGGGACCACGGTGGGGATGGCGTCACAGTCGTCCATGTGCTCCAGAGACCGGTCGGGCGGAGTCAACGTGGTGAGTCAGCACTTTACAGCTGTCAATCAGTCAATCAAGAACCTTTCAGGAACCTGCAGATGATGAGTGTAGAACCCGTCTCTGTCTCAGGACCACCTAGTCAGCGTTCTGGGCGTGGCCTCCACTGTGGCTCACGAGCTCGGTCACAACCTGGGGATGAACCACGACACCGCCGAGCGTCGCTGCTCCTGCCGGAACGAAGCGCGACTCGGAGGCTGCATCATGGAACCCTCAACGGGGTCAGTATCAGGGTTCTTCACCCGGGTCGGAACCACAGGATTCACCTGTAGAGTTCCTCTAAATCAGTAGAACCTTCTTCTAGGTCTTCAGTACTTTCTATAAGCTCAGTAGAACAAGCAGAACATTCTCACAGGACATTAGAACAGTGGATTGGGTCAGAGCCAATTCATTAGTAGAACCTCATGATAGGTTCTCCAAGATAAGTAGAACCTTCCACTGTGTCATTAGAACCTCCTACCAGGTCAGTAGAACCTTCTACCAGGTCAGTAGAACCTTCCACCAGGTCAGTTGAACCTCCTACCAAGTCAGTAGAACCTCCTACCAGGTCAATAGAACCTCCTACCAGGTCAGTTGAACCTTCCACCAAGTCAGTAGAACCTCCTACCAGGTCAGTAGAACCTCCTACCAGTAGTAAGTCAGTAGAGTCGTACTAGTAGAGGATGAACAGGGAAACGGCCTACCTTCCGTCTTTGTGATGTCACTCACCTGTGACCTCTGACCCCAGGTTCATGCCGGGTCAGCTGTTCAGCAGCTGCAGCGCTGCAGATCTGTCCGTCAGCCTGCTGCACGGAGGAGGAATGTGTCTGTTCAACGTTCCTCAGCCGGACCGTCTGCTGGGAGGACCTCGCTGTGGGAACCTGTACGTGGAGAAAGGAGAGCAGTGTGACTGCGGCCTGCTGGAGGTACTCACCTGTCTACCTGTCTACCTGTACAACTGTCTACCTGGCTGCTCACCTCTCACCCCCACCTTTGTGTTGCTGTGCTGTGATTGGTCAGGAGTGCGAGGACGTGTGCTGTAATGCCTCCACCTGCCAGCTGGTTCCAGGTGCTCAGTGTTCCTCGGCCGGTATCTGCTGCCAGGACTGTCAGGTCGGTGTGACGTCACGCTCGCATGTGGAATCGTCATCTTTCTGTCACTCGCTATTTGAACGTAACACGCCTCCTTCCTCAGCTGCGGGCGGCAGGTTCGGTGTGTCGCGACCCGCTCGGAGAGTGCGACCTTCCCGAGTTCTGCACTGGCTCCTCCCCCCACTGCCCCCCCAACGTCTTCCTGCAGAATGGCGAGCCCTGCGAGGACGCCGTCTCCTACTGCTATGGAGGAGTCTGTGCCAGCATGAACACCCAGTGCCAGATGCTGTGGGGACCCAGTAAGACAAGCTGAACCGGTTTATACTGATCTGAACCCGTATGATCAGACCTTAAACCACTTCATACTGTGTGTTTGCCTTCAGATGCCACCAGTGCTCCGGCCGTCTGTTTCTCATCAGTAAACAAACAGGGAAACAAATATGGAAACTGTGGTCAGCTGACCAACGGCTCCTTCATCCCCTGTGGAAACACGTGAGTTCTTTCATTTGTTTGTGTCTTTGTGTTTTAGGCCAAGTGTTGGAGTGGAAACCACCCTCAGCCGTGCTGTTTTGTGACATCACTTCCTGTCGTGTTTGGTTCTCATTGCAGTGACGTTCACTGTGGCAGAATCCAGTGTCAGGGGGGGAGGGAGCGCCCCCTGCTGGGCACCAACGCAGAGATCCTCACCACCAAGGTCCATTTCAACTTCAGCGAGCTGATCTGTAGAGGAACCATCTTCCACCTGGGCGACGACGTGTCTGACCCCGCCACCGTGGCCCAGGGCACCGCCTGCAGTCCTAGCAAGGTCAGACCTCTCCCCCCTCCAGGCCTGCTGGTGGCCTGGATGGGGGAGAACAATTAAACATTTAACAGGAAAAATCACATGTTCAGTCTGATATTGTGTTATACACTGTTTCTTCTTCACATGAACAACATGTGAAGAGAAATGCAGGCTAGTGTGCAATAAATAATAAAAATTAGAAAAATGTAATCCATCAATCCTTCCATTATGATTAATGTCATGTAATCTATAACTTTTAACATAATTGTTTGTTGTTGTTGTTTTGTTGTAGGCCTGTTTGAACCAGAGGTGTCAGGACGTGTCCGTGTTCGGTGTGGATGAATGTCGCAGGAAATGCAACGGTCACGGGGTGAGTGGAGAGTCACCGACGGCTGTCATTACACGACACGTTGGAGCAGCTGCTCAGAAACTGTGTGTGTGTGTGTGTGTGTGTGTGTGTGTGTGTGTGTGTGTGTGTGTGTGTGTGTGTGTGTGTGTGTGTGTGTGTGTGTGTGTGTGTGTGTGTGTGTGCGTGTGTGTGTGTTGCAGGTGTGTAACAGTAATAAGAAGTGTCACTGTGAGGTGGGCTGGGCTCCACCTGACTGCAGGTACTCGGGTCACGGCGGCAGCGTGGACAGCGGACCGGCCCAATTAGCTGGAGGTGCGTCCCCCATGATAGCCCACTGGTGTCCCCCGTCTCTCTGACTCTGGTTAACTTCCTGTTTCTCTGTTCAGAGTCCGATCCAATTAGAGTAGCCATGCTCGTCATCTTCCTCTTCATCTTGCCCGTCGTCCTCCTCTTCCTCGCTCTTCGCTTCCCTCGTTTCCGCCGGAGTCTCTTCTGTCTCGGACCAAACAGCCCACTTCACAAAGCCCGACAGCACAACAGGTAATACACACTGTAATATAGATACACACTGTAATACACACTATATTACAGATACACACTATATTACAGATACACACTGTAATATAGATACACACTGTAATACACACTATATTACAGATACACACTATATTACAGATACACACTGTAATATAGATACACACTGTAATACACACTATATTACAGATACACACTGAAATACATACTGTCACTGTCACATGTTAACACACTGTGACTGACACGCACACTGCCACACACACTGACTCATTGCCACACACACTGTCACACAGTCACTGTCACACACACTGTCACACAGTCACTGTCACACACACACTGTCACACAGTCACTGTCACACTGTCACTCACACAGTCACTGGAAAGCAGCCACTGTCACACTGTCTCACACAGTCACTGTCTCACACTGTCACTCATTGTCACGCAGTCACTGTCACGCAGTCACTGTCACACACAGTCACTGGAAAGCAGCCACTGTCTCACACTGTCTCACTCTGTCTCACACACTGTCACGCAGTCACTGTCACACACTGTCACACGGTCACACAGTCACTGTCACACTGTCTCACACTGTCACACTGTCGCACAGTCACTGCCACACAGTCACTGTCACACACTGTCACTGTCACACACTGTAATACACTGTTGAGCTTCACCTCCAGTCTCATCCTGATGTTTTTCCCCATGACGCAGTGTGACTGACTGTGAGATGTGGGGTTTGGAATTTGACCCCGCCCACATGTACAGGTACTTCTGGACCTGCTGGTTCTGTGTTGTGTCCTTGTGGACTCGCTTGACTGTCTCCTCACACCTGAACAGCAGCTTTCTGTTTTCCTGACCCTGAACGCCTCACGTTGACCCTTGGTGTGTGTGTGTGTGTGTGTGTGTATCTCACCTGTAGAAAGTGGTCTGTGTTGTCTTTACAAACCATCAACGAGGTGGAGACTGTTGATGGCTGATGGACAGACGTGGTCCTTGTCTTTGTCTCAGTGAAACATACTGCAGCTGTCCAGCTGTCTATCCTGATGTCTCAGCCCTGGACCAGATGTTTTATTTCATATTTATTTAGTCTCTGAACCAAATGTTTTATTTTAGTGTCTCTGACTGATGCCACATTTTCTTCAGGACTCCGGTAACCGAACGAGTCGATGGCAGGAACGGAGAGCAGGTCCGTCCTCTGAGGTACCACCTGAACCCGCAAAGCGACATCCAGCTAACCCCTGCCCCACAAAGAGGTAACCATAGCAACCGCACTGACATTGACCCCGCCCCACAAATCCAAGGTAACTTTAGAAAATAGAAACAAGCTGTGATTGACAGCTTGTGTGTATTCAGCTGTATTACTTTCTGATTGGTTGATGGAGACAAACAGCAGGTGGAGCTGTTTCTACTGTTTACGTTGTGTAGAAGAAGACATCCCTTCTGTAGTTTCATGAGTTTAAAGTTAGCATGACAGCGTCAGGTTGAAATAAAATGGAATGATCCTTTAACACCTGAAACAGCTCCTTTCAATCTGAAAACATCCTGGAAGATTTCAGGAAACTTTCCAGGAAGTTTCCTGAAACGTCAAATGAAACGTTCCCATATTTTAATGTGGAGGTTTTGTTTACTTCCTGTTTCTGTGAACGATTCCTGAGAATAAAGGATGTGCGAGGACAGGAACTAGATCTGATTAGATACTACAGAAACAGGAAGTGGAACATCCAGGAGGAAGTGACACGCCACCACAGCTCGCTGCTTGTGACCTTTGACCTCTGTCCTCACTCCTCTGCTGTGTGCATGTTCCAGCTGTCACTCTGCCTCTGCTTCCTGTTTTCTCTCCTATCAGGTTCATGACAGACCTGCTCCTCCCACTAAGCCACTCCCCCCTGATCCCACCCTAAAACCCCTGCCACAGGTAACTCACCTGAGCTCACCTGGAGGCGTTCATGTGCTCCAGGTGTCACTGTTGGTGTCTGTGTTGTCGTGGTGACGTGTTGTCTTCATGATCTGTGTAAATATACACACACGTGTGATGGAGCGTTGTACTGTCCGTTTAAGGAGACTTTCTTCTTCTTCTTCTTCTTCTTCTTTTCACTTTTATTTCTGCTGCCTCAGCGACTGGCCCCGCCCACCAAGCCTCTGCCCCCTGACCCTCCCACCCCCTGCGACCAGGTACATTCACATACAGCTGCAGCACCCCCTGCAGGATGCAACTAAAGTGTGTGTGTGTGTGTGTGTGTGTGTGTGTGTGTGTGTGTGTGTGTGTGTGTGTGTGTTTATGTCAGAATCGCTTTATTGGCCAGGTATGTTGACACATACAAGGAATTTGACTCCAGTTGTAGCTTCACTCTTGGCATCCAAAAAAATACAAAAACAGACAGATAAATAGACATATATAAAACATAAATAGACATATATAAAACATAAATAGACATATATAAAACATAAATAGACAAATATAAAACATAAATAGACATATATAAAACATAAATAGACATATATAAAACATAAATAGACATATATAAAACATAAATAGACAAATATAAAACATAAATAGACATATATAAAACATAAATAGACATATATAAAACATAAATAGACATATATAAAACATAAATAGACATATATAAAACATAAATAGACATATATAAAACATAAATAGACATATATAAAACATAAATAGACATATATAAAACATAAATAGACATATATAAAACATAAATAGACATATATAAAACATAAATAGACAAATATAAAACATAAATAGACATATATAAAACATAAATAGACATATAAAACATAAAGAGACATATATAAAACATAAATAGACATATATAAAACATAAATAGACATATAAAACATAAATAGACATATATAAAACATAAATAGACATAAAACATAAATAGACATATAAAACATAAAGAGACATATATAAAACATAAATAGACATATATAAAACATATATAAAACATAAATAGACATATATAAAACATAAATAGACATATAAAACATAAAGAGACATATATAAAACATAAATAGACATATATAAAACATAAATAGACATATTTACAGAATAGAAATGAATGAATATATACATATTTACACCTAAAACAATGGTGCTGATGGAGTTGGGTGTCGTGCAAAAAAGGTCCAGTTTTAACTGTTGAGCAGAGTGACGGCCTGCAGATAAAAACTGTTCTTGTTCCTGGTTGTTCTGGTGCTCAGTGCTCTGTAGCGCCTCCCGGAGGGGAGGAGCTGGAACAGCAGGTGTCCAGGGTGGGATGATCTGCAGAGATGCTACCGGCCCGTTTCCTGAGTCTGGATGTGTAGAAGTCTGAATGGAGGACAGATTGGTACTGGTGATGTTCTCTGCAGTCCTAAAGTCCACTATCATCTCCATAGTGTTGGGGGGCTCCTCCTAAAGTCCACTATCATCTCCATAGTGTTGGGGGGCTCCTCCTAAAGTCCACTATCATCTCCATAGTGTTGGGGGGCTCCTCCTGAAGTCCACTATCACCTCCATAGTGTTGGGGGGCTCCTTGAGTTAGTGAGGAGGGTTTTCTGTAGACTTCCCTCCTCCTGTAGACCTCCTCCTGTAGACCTCCTCCCTCCTCCCTGTAGACCGTTGACCTCCTCCTGTAGACCTCCTTCCTTCTCCTGTAGACCTCCTCCCTCCTCCTGTCGACCTCCTCCTGTAGACCTCCTCCCTCCTCCTGTACACCTCCTCCTGTAGACCTCCTCCCTGTAGACCTTCTCCCTCCTCCCTGTAGACCTCCTCCCTGTAGATCTCCTCCCTCCTCCTGTCACCTCCTCCTGTAGACCTCCTCCCTCCTCCTGTACACCTCCCTGTAGACCTCCTCCCTCCTCCTGTAGATCTCCTCCCTCTTCCTCTTTGTCCAGGTTGATCTGGTCAGCAGGTGTTGCAGCACCTCCGGTGGGACAGAAACACCGAGCAGGAGGAACGAGGAGTAAAACGGTTTTCAGTTTATGATCAGTGTCTCTAAGAGACTCCGTCCACCAATCGTCCTTCACGTAGAAACAGACTCCTCCCCTCGTTTCCCCCGATAGCTCCACGGCCGCTCGGTGGAGGCGGAGTCCCGGCAGGTGAAGCGTAGAGTCCGGGAGTTTCTCACCGAGCAGGTTTCAGGGAAGCAGATCTGGAGAAATCCAGATTATTACGGTGAAGCAGCAGCTTGTCCATCTGGTTCTCCAGAGAACGTTCCAGCTCGTCCATCTGGTTCTCTGGAGAACGTTCCAGCTTGTCCATCTGGTTCTCCAGAGAACGTTCCAGCTCGTCCATCTGGTTCTCCAGAGAACGTTCCAGCTCGTCCATCTGGTTCTCCAGAGAACGTTCCAGCTCGTCCATCCGGTTCTCCGGAGAACGTTCCAGCTCGTCCATCTGGTTCTCCGGAGAACGTTCCAGCTCGTCCATCCGGTTCTCCGGAGAACGTTCCAGCTCGTCCATCTGGTTCTCCGGAGAACGTTCCAGCTCGTCCATCCGGTTCTCCGGAGAACGTTCCAGCTCGTCCATCCGGTTCTCCGGAGAACGTTCCAGCTCGTCCATCCGGTTCTCCAGAGAACGTTCCAGCTCGCTTCCCCCAACGCCTCTGGGAAACTGGAGGAAAAGGTTTCAGAGGAGAACCGCATGTTTCAGAGTTCCTCCTGGTGGATGTGACCAGAGAGGGAGGACACAAAACAGTGTGTGTGTGTGTGTGTGTGTGTGTGTGTGTGTGTGTGTGTGTGTGTGTGTGTGTGTGTGTGTGTGTGTGTATAACCTAGAATAATGGAATCACAGAGTTTAATTGACCTATTTAACTGCCTTTTATTGTCATTCATCGATCAATAAATTAATCGATTGATCCTTTAATAATATTTAAAATCATCTTTGTTCAGGTTGATGAAGGAAAACAAACTCAATACCCACAATCCTTCACTTCAGTGGAGTCTTTCAGTGTTTCCTCCTGTTTTATATTTTTCTCTGTGATGTCGATCGTCACATCAACTTGTTTTATTTGTTTTTTATTAATTTGTTTAATTATTGATGACGTTTCACAGTCAAATATTCTGATCGTTGTTTTCAGCCATGTTTATAGTCAATTTTACCCAGAATTCATAGCACACAGATCAGTGTTTGTCAAACTGACTGCAAACAGAACTTTTAGAGATTGTCTGAGTCGCCTCTCGGTTTCCTGCAGACAGGGATTTCAAAATAGAAGTAAACCGTAGAGCTGTCCTGTTTCCTCTTCCTCACTAACCGTCCAGCCGCTGGTGATTTGACTAGCTCCGCCCTCCAAACCACTCCCCCCTGATCCCGTCACACCTGCACAGGTACTACGCACCTGCATGTTGCTAGCTGTTAGCATGTAGCTGGCCTGTAGAAAACAGCTGATCGAACAGCTGATCGCTGAGGTGTGCTGGCTGGTTGGTCATGGTGTGGGATGTGTTTGGTGTGAGGCGTTCAGGGACACCGCTGAGCGTCGGTGTGACAGCTGCTCTGACAGTGACTGATTGATTATCTGAGTCTCAGCTGCTGATTTTTACAGCTGCAATAATCGATCTATTGATTCTAATTAATTATTGTGATAACTGATAGATTCAGTCTGTTTTAACAAACGTTTGTTGTTTTTTTGTTGTTTGTTGTCTCAGAGTTTGATGAATATTGTTAAACATAGTAAATTGTTTTCAGATGTGGGTTTTACTTTATATTCTCTCTTCAGGTGCGTGTTCCACTTAAACCTGTGGTGCCCAGAAAGCCCCGCCCACTGGCCCCGCCCTCCCACCCCCACCTGTTGCCTCACTCCAGCTACGCCTCCAAAGCCAAACCGGTACCCCACGAAGCTGTCGCACCTGCAGCCGGTCCACACAGGTAGGACTTTAGGGAGCTCCTCCCCCTCTCTGAAGAAGATTGATCAGCTTGATCAGTTTTATTGATCGTCCTTCTTTAACCTGCAGCTGTTTCTCTCTGCAGACAACCTCCTCTTCCTCCGACGCGACCTTCAGCCACTCAGAAGGTCGAGTCGTCTTTGCCTCTATAACACGACGCAGCGATCTGATTGGACTCTGCAGAGGAACCTCCTCTGACCTTTGACTCCCCCCCTGATGGTGGGAGGAACTTCCTCTGACCTTTGACTCCCCCCCTGATGGTGGGAGGAACCTCCTCTGACCTTTGACTCTGCCCCGATGGTGGGAGGAACCTCCTCTGACCTTTGACTCCGCCCCTGATGGTGGGAGGAACCTCCTCTGACCTTTGACTCCGCCCCGATGGTGGGAGGAACCTCCTCTGACCTTTGACTCCCCCCACATACTTCCTTCTGGAAACTCATAGCCGAGCGATGAGGATGATGAAGATGAAGACAACTGTCAGTCCATCAGTCTCTAGGTAATCGCTCAGTGCCTTGCTCAGCAGCACCGTGGCAGTGATTGATGCTCGAGATTCGAACTTGCGGCGGTCGGCGGTGATGTCACAGTAACGCGCCGTGGTGAGCCCCTCTCAACAGTCAGTGCCTTGCTCAAGGAGCGTTGGACGGGAATCAGACCTGCGACCAAAGGAAGGACTAATGAATGTTTTCCAAGTCGTGGCCCGAGGACCTCCGCAGGTCACTCCTGTTTACATCAGAATAACAGACTTAAAGTGGGATGATGTCATCAGGAGGCGGGACTAAACCTCCCTCAACCATCTGAACATCAGCTGAATCACAGATGAAGCTTTTATTTTTTATTACAGGAAATACTATCCTGAGATTTTCACAACAATGTGGAAATAAGAAGCTGCTCTGTTTCTGTATCAGAATGTTACGACTTTAACGTGAATCTTTTCTTCCTTCTCACAATGAAACCACGTCATGTGATTAATGAGTCGCTGCGTTTATTAAAGTCATTCAGTCCTTCTGACTCAGTTCTGTTCCGGGGACTCGCTCTGCCTCTGTTTGAAGGATTCCTCTATTATTTTTGTAATCACATTTGTATTTGAGTCGTCAGCTGTTTGTAACAAGCCGTCAAAGAAGAGAAGAAGAATAAAACACTATTAAAGGACACGTTGTCTTCTGATCAGTTATTGATCAGTTATTTGTATTTTATTTTATCAATCAGCCAATGAGCTGCATGCGTGTCACTGATTGGACGTCTCTGATGATGATGATTGGATGTGTCGGAGGCCTCTGATTGGACGCCGTCAGCTGACAGAGACTTCCTGTCAGTTTGCAGGTCAGCGGTCGGCTGCGTGCAGCTTTTGTACCAACGAGTGAAATGTGAAACCATCTGGCTGGTGATGAAGGATACGAAACAGGATATAGCAACACGTGAACCTCGCCCGCTCTGATTGGCTGACAGAGAAACTCGAAGTCGTCGTAACGGTCTGAACGTTAATAGCTCCGATCAGATTATTAATGTGACCGTAATGGACCGTCATTTTTGTGCATTTTATATTTCATATTTAATATTTTTACTGCTATTTTATTGCTTTCTATTATTATCTCATTGCTTCCTGTATGCTGCTGTAGCGAAAAAAAATTCCCCTCGGGGATGAATAAAGTAACTACCTAACCTAACCATTATATTATTAAATTATTATATTCATCTTTTATCACACGTCTGTCTGCTGCTGATGGACTGAAGATGTTCAGAGTGCCACCCCCCATCTTCCCTCTCCTCCCTCCCTCCTCACCCCGAACCTCCCGAACCTCCAACCACTTAGAGGAAGTTGTGGTTCAGTCTCTGAGCGTTTCAGTCTGTGTTGTGACATTCAGCGTCGACAGCTCGACAACAAACTTCTTAATCTTCATCATCAGTCGACTGGATCCTCCATCACCTCCTCCATCACCTTCTGATCCTTCGTCATGGCTTCGACAGTCCTTCTCCTCCTCCTCCTCCTGAACTCCTCCGACTCTCTGCCTCCTCCACGAACCTCCTTCCTTCTCAGTAAGTCCATGACAACATGTTCTGATCAGTTTCGTGGTTCCGGATTTCAGTGAGAAGACCGATGATTATGAGGTCGTCACATTCTGATCATTTCTTGATCGATTCATAGTTTAATAGATAAAATGACTGAATGTGTTACAAATCGTTTCTCAAAGTGACGTCTTCAGAAAAACGAATAAAATATATTCAGTTTATCATCAGAAATGTTAATTTATTCCACTGATATTCTGTTAATCACTCATTTATCCACCAAATGGAATTATATATACCATTATTAACTTAATAATTATTAATTGTAAGATAATTATTAACTTCAGAAAATTATTAACTTTAGAATAGATACAAACCTGTTTCTTAAAAGTAGAGACGCTGTATAAAATTTAAATAAAACCAGAATGTGACGATTATTAAATTATATAAAATCATATTTAACTGAAAATAGACCAAAGATAAAATATCAAATGTTGAAACTGAGACATTTTATAGTTTTATGAAAAATATCTGCTCATTTTGATTTTGATGGCAGCAACACGTCTCTAAAACGTTGTGACAGGATCAACAAAAGAAAAGTTGTGTAAAGATAAAAAAAAATCACCTGGTGGAACATCTGACTATGATGATGAGGTTACCATGGCAACAGATCAGTAATATTATTGGGTATAAAAGATGATTTCAGAGAGGCGGAAAATAGTTCAACAATCTAAGAATAATGTTCCTCAACGCAAAACTACAAAGAATTAGTGGATTTCATTGTCTACGGTTCATAATATCATTAAAAATCATTTGATATTCTTTATGGAAATCATGGACGCTGCATCCTCCAGGTTGAAGAGGAGAGGGACCATCCAGCTTGTTATCAGCTCAGTTCTAAAGCCAGCATCTGTGATGGTACAGGGATGCATTAGTGCACATGGCATGGGTAGCTTGAACATCTGGAAGGAAACATTAATGCTGAATGATATATTCAGGTTTTGGAGCAACATATGCTGCCATCCAGACAACGTCTCTTTCAGGGAAGGTCTTGTTTATTTCATCAGAACAACGTCCAACCACATTCTGCACGTATTCCAACAGCATGGCTCTCTAGTAGAAGAGTCCGCTGATAAACTGGCCTCCTGCAGTCCAGACCTGTCAATCATTGAAAACATCTGGAGCATCAGAATGGGACCACATTTCACTTTCAAAACTCCAGAAACTGGTCTCCTCAGTTCCCAAAGGTTTCCAGAGTGTTGTTAAAAGAAGAGTTGATGCAGCTCAGTGGTGAACATGATCCTGGAACAACTTATAGAGACGTGTTGCTGACATCAGATTCACAATGAGAAGATATTTTTATAAAACAACAAAATTAGTCTCAAAACTCTTTGGTCTGTTTTATATTAAATATGAGTTTATATGATTTATAAATCATCTCATTGAGAGTTTTGACACTCAGTATTCATGGCACCTTCAACTGCTGAACCCTTTGAGATGACTTCCTCTGGTGTTTGGTGTGAGCTGTTCTCAGAGATATAAATATGTATTTCATTTTAACCTCCGACAGACAGGAAGTGATGTCATCAATAATCTGCAGGTCAATGAATCACACAAAACATTGATTCTTATTTTAAACTCTGAGACGTTCAGACGGTTTCTCTGTAAACCACTTCCTGTCAAGACCTGAACAAACAGGGAGTGGTTCCAGTCAGCTGACCTCAGAGGCTCATCTCCCGTTGTTATTTACTGCTGCGGTTCTCTCGCCTCGGTTCTACTCAGCCTGGTTCTCAGAAACGTCTGCAGGCCCGGTTCAGACCTGCAGTCTGACGAGACAGAGAACACGTAAAAAACATTAGTTTAGTTTATTTAATATTATTCAATTTTATTTTTTTGAATAGAATGTTATTTTTATTTTTTTATTATATTCAATATTTTTGCCCTGTACATGCTGCTGTAACATAAAAATATGTATTTAAATATAATAAAGTATCTATCTGTCTGTCTATCTATCATACCTGGAGACAGGTTACCGTGGTGATGATGGTACTGATGATGAAGTTGATGATGGTGATAATGATGATGGTGACGATGATGATGATGGTGGTGGTGATGATGATGGTGGTGATGATGATGATGGTGACGATGATGATGATGGTGGTGGTGATGATGATGGTGGTGATGATGATGATGGTGACGATGATGATGATGGTGGTGGTGATGATGATGGTGGTGATGATGATGATGGTGGTGATGGTGATGGTGATGATGATGATGGTGATGATGATGGTGGTGGTGTGATGATGATGGTGATGATGATGATGATGATGATGATGGTGGTGGTGATGATGGTGATGATGATGGTGGTGGTGATGATGATGATGATGATGATGGTGGTGGTGTGATGATGATGGTGATGATGATGATGATGATGGTGATGATGATGATGATGATGGTGATGATGATGATGGTGGTGATGATGATGGTGGTGATGATGGTGATGATGATGGTGATGGTGATGATGATGGTGGTGATGATGGTGATGATGATGATGGTGATGATGATGGTGATGATGGTGATGATGATGATGATGATGGTGATGATGATGATGATGATGATGGTGATAATGTTGGTGATGGTGATGGTGATGGTGATGATGATGGTGGTGGTGGTGGTGGTGTGATGATGATGGTGATGATGATGATGGTGGTGGTGATTGTGATGATGATGATGGTGATGGTGATGGTGATGATGATGATGATGATGATGATGATGATGATGATGATGATGATGATGATGATGATGATGATGATGATGAAGATGTTGATGTAGGTGATGTTTGTGTCCAGACTCCTCAGACAGACCTCTGGTCCACTTCAGACTTCCCACCCTCGTCAACACCACCACGCTGCTGCTGAGCCCCGACGGCTCCACCCTCTACGTTGGGGCGCGGGACGTCATCCTCTCATTGGACGTTAGTCAGAGTGATGTCATCAAGCTGAAGAGGCAGGTGGGCTGGACCGACTCATGTTCATGTTCATGTATGTGAGGTTGTTGTTGTGTGTGTGACTCAGCAAGTGTGTGTTTTAGGTGCGCTGGAGTCCGTCAGACGACGAGGTCAACAGCTGTCGGGTCAAAGGGAAGAATCCAACGGTAACATTAACGTTGATGATGATGATGTCATTTATGTCATTATTTATACTATTTGTTATTTATTATCATTTGACCAGTTGATTGATAAATGATTGATTGATGACGACTGACAGCTGATGAATGGTGATGTCATGCTGATGGATGGTAATGATGTCATGCCGTCTGCAGGTCGACTGTCCGAACTTCGTCCACGTGTTGCAGCAAATAAATTCATCCCACTTGTACGCCTGCGGCAGCTTCGCCTACAACCCCCATGATGCCTTCATCGTGAGTCACATGTTCTGAACCATTCTGATTCGCTGAGATCGACCGGTCCGTTCAGAGTAGAACCGTTAGATCGGATCAATGTTTATTGATGTTTATTGATGTTTATGTTTATTGATGATTGATCGGTCCAGATGTGTATTGATGATGCTCGTGTCCTGCAGGATGCTGACAGCCTCTCCATGGTCCATCGTGACGGGGCCAAAGGTCGCTGTCCGTTCAGCCCGTTCCAGCGGAGCGTCGCCGTCGCCGACGGTCAGTCAGCTGAGTCCGTCAGTGTTTCTACAACCTGACGTGGACCGAGTTCACCGAGCTGCAGCTCCTCTTTAACTCTGTAAACGCTGGAACTGACGAGACCAGTTTCTGCTCCAGATGTTTTCAGTCGGTGACAGGTCATGTGATGATGTTTTAACGTAAACATGTGAACATATGATGTGCGAACATGTGATGATAAGTGAACATGTGAAAGTGTGGGTGTTGTTGGTCACGCGTGTCCTGGTGAACATGTGTCCCGTGTGCAGACGGCGAGCTGTTCACCGCCTCCACTGTCGACTTCAGAGGAGTCAAACCGCAGATTTCTCGACACTTCAGCAGAGACGGACGTCCGGACGTCAGCCTGGACTCATCGGTCAGCTTACTGGAGGGTGAGTGGACGCCATCTTCATCTTCATCATCATCGGCGTGTTGGCGGCGTGTGGACCTGTCAGGATAACGTCCCTCTGATGATAACAGACAGGACTGACTGCTGCTGTTAAAACCTCAGAGGTTCTACTTCCTGTTTCAGTCTCAGGTTCTACTTCCTGTTTCAGTCTCCAGTGGTTCATTTATGTTCTGACTCATGAAAGTCATCTTCTTCATTTTAAAGCTGGTCGTGAGTTCGTAGACGACCTGAACGTCTCTCGTCTTCACATTCACACGTCGGGTCACAACAACTTCTGTCATTACTTCCTGTTTCAGAGCCGTCGTTCGTCGGTGCTGCGTTGGATCGGCCGGAGAGGAAGCTCTACTTCTTCTTCAGTGAAGTTGGGAAAGAGTTCAGCTTTGTGGACGAGCTGCGGATCGCTCGGGTGGCTCAAGTCTGCAAGGTGACAGCGAAGAGGGCGGAGCCTCTGACGACAGGAAGTGATGTGAAGTGACAAGTCTAACATCCATTATATGTGCGCTGTTTGTCAGAACGATGTCGGGGGACAGAGGACTCTGCAGAGGAAGTGGACATCCTTCGCCAAAGCGCTGCTGCTCTGTCAGGCTCCCAAACAGCTGCCCTTCAGCGTCCTCCATGATGTGTTCAGCCTCCCGCCACCAGAGGGCGGCGACGCCTCAGACGCTCTATTCTACGGCCTCTTCACCTCTCAGTGGTACGAAGCTTCGAGTGAGGACAGCGTGTCTCAGTGTGTAGTACCGCTGAGGACCACTGGGGGGGCGTCTACAGCAGAGCTACATTAAATCACTGTTCTGGTCCTTCTGACAATAAGAACTAGCATTGTCTCTTTAAGGTTCTCAGGTCCACAGTCCGCCGTGTGTGTCTTCAAGCTGCAGGACATCAAAGATGTGTTCGCCGGCAGCTACCGCACCTTCGACATGAAGAGTTACCAGTGGAGCCCCCTGCTGGAGACACATGCCTACCTGGGACAGGTGGGACACACCGAGTCACACCGAGACACACCGGGTCACACCGAGTCACACCGGGTCACACCGGGTCACACCGAGACACACCGAGACACACCGGGTCACACCGAGACACACCGAGACACATCGGGTCACAACGAGACACACCGAGACACACCGAGACACTTCGGGTCACAACGAGACACACCGAGACACACCGAGACACACCGAGACACACCGGGTCACACCGGGTCACACCGAGTCACACCCTCCTTGTTCTCCCTCCACGTTCTCCCTCCACGTTCTCCCTCCACGTTCTCACCCCACGTTCGCCCTCCAAGTTCTCCCTCCACGTTCTCCCTCCACGTTCTCACCCCACGCTCTCCCTCCACGTTCTCTCTCCACGTTCTCCCTCCACGTTCTCACCTATGTTCTCCCTCCTCGTTCTCAGTGTGGACTAGCGGGTTCCTCAGACTCGGACCTGGCGGAGGTGAAGAGGACTTTTCTGACCAGCGGCAGCGTTAGACCGGTGGGAGGCGGTCCGATCGTGGTTTCCTCCGAGCAGCGGTTCAATCGTGTTGCCGTGATGAAGACTCAGGCGGCCAACGGAAAACATTACATCATCCTCTTCCTCCTCACAGGTGAGTTATACAGATCATTAGCTTAGCATAGATATCAGAAACAGTTGTCCTCACTGATAAACAATAAAACCTCAGTGTTATTTTTACAGTGTATTTCAGAACAGAGACCATGTCAGCTGGGAGGTGGATGATGTCACAGTTCAGTCATTCTCAGTGTTAGCAGTTGTTTCGCTAAACTATGCTAAGCTAGCTAGCTAGTGAACATGTGACTGTTGTTGTTCTGTTCCACGTCAGCTGTGGTTCTGTGTTCTGTTTGAGAACATGTTCCTCGTCTCTCGTCCAGATTCTGGGTTCCTCCACAAAGTGGTTCTGTCAGACCGGGGTCCTCGGGTCATTGAGGAGATTCAGGTGTACACAGAACCTCAGACTGTCAGAAGCCTCGTCCTCTCATCCTCCAAGGTAGAAATAAAATAAAATAAAATAAAATCCTCTGACAGGAAGAGATTCATTTCTAATATTTATGCCGAGGTGTTCATGTTGTATTGAAACAGACGTTAGTAAACATCCGTCTGTCGTCGTCATAGCGACGGATTCTCCTTGTTTAAGGTTCTGTAGTAGAACGTCACTGTGTGCTGCTTCCTGTAGGGGGTTCTGTACGTGGGGACCTCTAAGGGCGTGACTGCCGTACCTGTCTCCACCTGCTCCACCTACACCACCTGCACCCAGTGTGTCCTGGCCAGAGACCCTCTGTGTGGGTGGAGCCGGACCAGGAGGCTCTGCAGTGGTGTGGACGGTCGCCATGATGACATGTAAGTCAATTACTCTGTAGAACCTCCACCTGTAGAACCTCCACCTGTAAAACTTCCAGCTGTCGAACTTCCACCTGTAGAACCTTCACCTGCAGAACCCCCACCTGTAAAGCTTCCACCTGTAAAATCTCCATCTGTAGAATCTCCACCTGTAGAACCTCCACCTGTAAAACCTCCCCTGTGAAACCTCCACTTGCAGAACCCCCACCTGTAAAATCTCCACCTGTAGAATCTCCACCTGTACATGCTTCCATTAGATGTCATCAGGAAGCACTGCATCAACTTCCATTGTTATGCAGATGACACTCAGCTATATCTTTATATAAAACCAGATGAAACTAATCAGTTCGTAAAACTTGAAGCCTGTCTAAAAGACATAAAGGCCTGGATGACCAAAAACTTCCTGTTTCTAAATTCAGACAAAACAGAAGTTCTTGTACTTGGTCCTAAACACCTCAGAAACTCTTTCTGTAATCACTTAGTTACTCTAGATGACGTTGTCTTGGCCTCCAGCAAAACTGTGAGGAACATTGGAGTCATCTTTGATGAGGATTTGTCCTTTAGACACCAGATAAAGCAAATATCCAGAACTGCCTTCTTTCATCTACGTAATATTAATAAAATCAGGAAAATCCTTCCTCAGCGTGACGCAGAAAAACTCATTTATGCGTTTGTTACTTCTAGACTAGATTATTGTAATTCCTTGTTGTTGGGATGTCCAAATTACTCATTAAAAACCTGCAGCTGATCCAAAATGCTGCAGCAAGAGTACTGATGGGATTTAACAAGAGAGATCATATTTCTCCAGTTTTATCTTCTCTTCACTGGCTTCCTGTGAAATCAAGAATAGAATTTAAAATTCTCTTGATGACTTACAAAGTTCTTCATGACCAGGCTCCATCATATCTCAGAGATCTTATAGAACCATATAATCCTAGCAGAGCACTTCTCTCTCAGTACGCTGGTCTACTTGTGGTTCCTAGAGTTTACAGAAGTAGAATGGGAGGCGGAGCTTCAGTGTTCAGGCTCCTCCCCTGTGGAACCAGCTCCCAGTTTGTGTTGGAGGGTCAGAAACCCTCTCTAGCTTTAAGATTAGACTCAAAACGTTCCTTCTTGATAAAGCCTATAGTTAGGGCTGGCTCAGGTAGACCTGAACCAACCCTTAGTTATGCTGTTATAGGCCGAGGCTGCTGGAGGACCTCGTTACATGCTGAGCTTCTTTTCTTTCCTCCTACTCTTTAACTGACTCATAACTCACCATCTTTTTCTCTCCCATAGTTTCTTCTTATTATCTGTTGTCTCCATTCAGTTCCTTCGCTCGTGTAGTTTCTGTTCTTTCTTTTCCAGATGTCCCATCATGGAGCTGCATGTCTCTGCTCTGCGTTTGTCGTCTCCACCAACAGTTCTTCTCTTCTATCTCTATGCTGTCCTTTTCTCTCTCTGCTCTCCTCTCACCCCAACCGGTCGAGGCAGATATCCGACCACCTCTGATCCTGGTTCTGTTAACAGATGCTCCGCCCACCTCTGAGCCTGGTTCTGATAACAGATGCTCCGCCCACCTCTGAGCCTGGTTCTATTAACAGATGCTCCACCCACCTCTGATCCTGGTTCTGTAACAGATGCTCCTCCCACCTCTGATCCTGGTTCTGTTGGAGGTTTCTTCCTGTTAAAGAGAGTTTTTCTTCCCTCTGTTGGAGGTTTTTCTCCCTTAAAGAGGAGTTTTTCCCTCCTAGCCTATGTGGGAATTGTTCAATTGTTCAATTGTTGGTTTCTCTGTTTAATGTTGCAAAGTCTTGCTGTAAAGACTTTAACGTGTTAAGTGCCATGAAATAACCTCTGTTGTGATTTGGCGCTATATAAATAAAATTTAATTGAAAGTTGAATTGAACCTTCACCTGTAGAACCTCCACCTGCAGAACCCCCACCTGTAAAACCTCCACCTGTAAAACCTCACCTGTAGAACCTCCACCTGTAAAACCCCTACCTGTAAAACCTCCACCTATAAAACATCCAGCTGGCGAACCTCCACCTGTAGAACCTCCACCTGTAGAACTTCCACCTGTCGAACCTTCACTTGTAGAACCTCTACCTGTAAAACATCCAGCTGGCGAACCTCCACCTGTAGAACCTTCACCTGTAGAACCTCCACCTGTAGAACCCCTACCTGTAAAACCTCACCTTTGAAAGCTCCACCTGTAGAACCTCCACCTATAAAACATCCAGCTGGCGAACCTCCACTTGTAGAACCTCCACCTGTCGAACCTTCACTTGTAGAACCTCTACCTGTAGAACCTCTACCTGTAGAAACTCCACCTGTAGAACCTCCACCTGTAGAACTTCCACCTGTAGAACTTCCATCTGTCGAACCTTCACTTGTAGAACCTCCACCTGTATAACCTCCACCTGTATAACCTCCACGTGTAGAACCTCCACCTGTAGAACTTCCACCTGTCGAACCTTCACTTGTAGAACCTCCACCTGTAAAACCCCTACCTGTAAAACCTCCACCTATAAAACATCCAGCTGGCGAACCTCCACCTGTAGAACCTCCACCTGTAGAACTTCCACCTGTCGAACCTTCACTTGTAGAACCTCTACCTGTAAAACCTCCACCTGTAAAACATCCAGCTGGCGAACCTCCACCTGTAGAACCTTCACCTGTAGAACCTCCACCTGTAGAACCCCTACCTGTAAAACCTCACCTTTGAAAGCTCCACCTGTAGAACCTCCACCTATAAAACATCCAGCTGGCGAACTTCCACCTGTAGAACCTCCACCTGCCGAACTTCCACCTGTCGAACCTTTACTTGTAGAACCTCCACCTGTAAAACATCCAGCTGGCGAACCTCCACCTGTAGAACTTCCACCTGTCGAACCTTCACTTGTAGAACCTCTACCTGCAGAACCTCCACCTGTAGAACTTCATCCTGTCGAACCTTCACTTGTAAAACATCTACCTGTCGAACCTCTACCTGTCGAACCTCTACCTGTAGAACCTCCACCTGTAGAACCTCCACCTGTCGAACCTTCACTTGTAGAACCTCTACCTGTAGAACCTCTACCTGTAGAAACTCCACCTGTAGAACCTCCACCTGTAGAACTTACACCTGTCGAACCTTCACTTGTAGAACCTCTACCTGTAGAACCTCCACCTGTAGAACCTTCACCTGTAGAACCTCCACTTGTAGAATCTCCACCTGTCGAATCTCTACCTGTAGAACCTCTACCTGTAGAACCTCCACGTGTAGAACCTCCACCTGTAGAACTTCCACCTGTCGAACCTTCACTTGTAGAACCTCTACCTGTAGAACCTCTACCTGTAGAAACTCCACCTGTAGAACCTCCACCTGCAGAATTTCCACCTGTCGAACCTTCACTTGTAGAACCTTTACCTGTAGAACCTCTACCTGTAGAACCTCCACCTGTAGAACTTCCACCTGTCGAACCTTCACTTGTAGAACCTCTACCTGTAGAACCTCCACCTGTAGAACCTCCACCTGTAGAACCTCCACCTGTAGAACCTCCAGGTGTTGAACCTCAATCTGTGAGGACTCTTGCTGACTGACAGTCTGTTTCCTCCTCAGGGTTCAACAGCTGGAGGACGGCGGTGTGGAGGACGGATGTGGGAGACAGATGGAGCCCAGTGAGGACACAGGTAATGTTCTCCTCATGTGGACAGTTTTCAGAGGGAAGTTGACCTCTGACCTTCCAGTCTGACTTCCACCTATCGACCCTTCTCTGCAGTGAGCGCTCCTCTGAACCGAGCGGTGACACTTCGGTGTGTGAAACCGTCCAACATGGCCGCTCTCACCTGGACCTCCCCTCGGTTCCAACAGCTGCCAGAGGACCTCTTCATCCAATCAGCAGACAGCAGCCTCCGCTTCCTCGCCACCCCCGACACCTTCGGGACGTACCGCTGCGAGGCGGAGGAGGGCGGGTTCAGGGAGGTGGTCGCGAGATATGATGTCCGACAGGTCGCCCCCCCGCGCTCCATGAGCCTCCTCCCGAAGGTCGACGATCCGTCAGCAGCCGAGAGCACCGACGGACTGTCCGAGGACGTTCTACCGGAGGAACCCGTGGTGAAGGATCAAGGTGTCACAACCGGTTCTGAAGACTGGACCGACTCCGGGGTAGAAGACTTTGGACTGAAGCGGGACGACAGTACCAACCTCCCTCTGACCTTCGGTACCGACAGCTGGTCCCGGCTGGATCCCAGCGAACACGCCTGGCCGGAGAAGAGCTACCGCAGCGAGCTGGTGGTCGTCTCCCTCCTGCTGGCGACCTGCTGCTGCATCACGATGCTCGCAGCGCTGCACGTGTGGCGGCAGAAGAAAACCAGCCTTAAACCGGGTCATCTGATTGGTCCACAGGACAGCAGCGCGGCCAACAGGTTGACAGAGGCGAGTTCTCTGAGCAGCCCGGAGGAGGCGGGGCCACAGCGAGTGGCATCCGCTCAAACTGTGCAGCTAGTTTAACACCTTCACCGAGTCACCGAATCAATATGTGTCAATATGTCTTAATGGGTTTTAATATGGTTTAATAGGTTTTAATATGGTTTAATGGGTTTTAATATGGTTTAATGGGTTTTAGTATAGTTTAATGGGTTTTAATATGTCTTAATGGGTTTTAGTATGGTTTAATAGGTTTTAATGTGGTTTAATGCGTTTTAATATGGTTTAATGGGTTTTAATATGGTTTAATGGGTTTTAATATGATTTAATGGGTTTTAGTATGGTTTAATGGGTTTTAATATGTTAAATTGTTGGTTTCTCTGCATGATGTTGTAAAGTTCCGCATGTAAGGACTTTAATGTTAAGTGCAATGAAATAACCTGTGTTGTGATTTGGCGCTATATAAATATAATTCAGTTCAATTCAATTAATGTGTTTTAATGTGTTTTAAAATGTCTTTATGTATTTTATTGTGTTTTAATGTGTTTTAATACGTTTTAATATTTTACTGTTTTGATGTCTTAATTGGTTTTAAGGTGTTTTATTGTGTTTTAATGTGTTTCAATGTGTTTCCATGTGAATCCATAACAAAACGGAGGCACAGAAACTGTTCACATTGTCAACAAACAATAACAATAATAAATAAATAATTACAATATTGATTCGTTATTTAGAAGGTGGTTTTATTTTGTTAGGCCACTGTGTGTGTGTGTGTGTGTGTGTGTGTGTGTGTGTGTGTGTGTGTGTGTGTGTGTGTGTGTGTGTGTGTGTGTGTGTGTGTGTGTGTGTGTGTGTGTGTGTCAAACGTGGATTCTTGGAAATGATGGTGTGGAGCTTCCTGCGCTGCGTTCAGGTGCTGTCAGAGTTACGGAGCAGGAAGCTGCAGAGTGGCGAAATAATGAAGAATTAAAACAGAAATTTAAATGGATTCACAAACAATAACTTTGAAACAAATCGGACTAAATGATGATAAGAAAAAGTCCTTAGTAAATACTTTTTTCTTCTTTGTTTAGTTCTAAATTTAAACTTTGTTTTATTGGCGTCTTGTTTTCTTTTCGCTGTTTTAAAATTTTGCTTCTTGTTCAACGTTTTATTATTATTATTATTATAGTTTGTTTTAGTTATTTATTTGACCAGAAAGTAACTTGTTTGGCGGATCTTCAGATTTCCGTTTTTATAGAAGTCCCTGATAGCAGCTTGATAAAGTTTTATCGGTATCTGGTCAGAAATCTTCAGAGTCTCTGGCTGAAAACTGAAGCTTGAACTGCAGGTAAGCTTCTTTAATGTCGTCAGCTGCATTTAAACATGATAAAATAGCTCCAAACTTTGCACTGTAGCTTCCGGTTTGGTTTCATATTCAGAACATTAAACTGCTGCGTCACAAACACGTTCAGGTGTTTCCTCGGTTTGTTTCTTTAATAACAACAGAAACTATTAACTGAAATGTTCTCTAAGAACACCTGTGAGGATTTAAAGGGTCAGAATTTAACGAAGGGGTCAAATAAACAGTCATTCTCAGAGAAGCAGCGCTTCCTGGTTGGATCCCAGCCCACACCAGACTCCATTTAAAATTCAGAAACTTTTATATCCTCTGCTGATTAGAGGATACAAATATTCCGCTGCAGCAGATTTCAGGAGCTTTTTAGACTCTAGGATTTAGTGGTGAATTCAGCACATTTTCCTTTAATGTTCATATTAAAACTAACATTGTTAATCAACACATTGTTCCACTTTGAAAAAAGTGCGAATCGAAGAATTTCGTTTTTGTTTGTTGACAGATTTGTAAACACTTTACTGTAGTTCTCTTGTTTTTAAGTATTTTTTATTTATTTCTGTTTATATCATAGAAAATATCTGCAATTATTCTTCATCCTAGTTTTAGTTGGTTTCATAAATCGACCAATCGCTGCTCAGCAACATCACCTGCTGCTCTCTGATTGGATGGTTTTTTTGGTTGTTTTTTTTTTACAGCAAAGCACTCTGGGATTTGTAGTTGACCTCAGATGATGTCATCTGAGTTACAGGTAGATTTCAGCTCAGCCTCTCGATGTTTGTTGTTGTTTACCCAGAATTCCCTCTGAGCCTCAGTGGCCTCCATCATGGCGTCCACGTCCATTACCTCAGTGGGTGGAGTCACAATTGTCACTCAGGTCATTCCCAAGAATGAAGCCTCCATCCCGCTCCAGGACGCTGCTGACGCAACACCACAGGCCCAGCCCCCTGCCGCAAAGATCCCGCCCACTCCCACCAAGATGGACGCCATGACTGCTACCTTCCTGTGTGGCCAGCCTCTGGGCATTGGGGTGAGACTGAACACCCACGTAAAACACATGTTCAGACTCAGAGGGACTCCCCTTCCTGTTTATATCATGATGTCCTTTCAGAATAAAACGGACAGTTCAGAAGACTGAGACTGTCTGATTTTACGTTTCCTTCAGTCTCACAGTGATCAGGGATGTTTGTCTGATTACCCATGATGCACTGCAGGCAGCAGCTGCTCACGCACAGTTCTGCTGCTTTTATTGTGAAAGTGTGACTGTGTGTTTCAGGTGGTTCAGATCTTCATCGGCCTGCTGTGTGTTGCCTTCGCTCTGACCGCCGCCTCCTCGCACATCCTCATCACCTCGGCGCCCTTCGGCCTCGCCGCCGCTGTACGTCAACACGCATCAATAAACACAACACGGATCAGTAAACACAACACGGATCAATAAAAACAACACGCATCAATAAACACAACACGGATCAGTAAACACAACACGGATCAATAAAAACAACACGCATCAATAAACACAAACGGATCAGGCATCAATCAGTAAACACAACACGGATCAATCAATCAATAAACACAACACGCATCAATAAACACAACACGGATCAGTAAACACAACACGGATCAGTAAACACAACACGGATCAATAAAAACAACACGCATCAATAAACAACACGCATCAATAAACACAACACGGATCAGTAAACACAACACGCATCAATAAACACAACACGCATCAATAAACACAACACGGATCAATAAACACAACACGGATCAATAAACACAACACGCATCAATAAACACAACACGGATCAGTAAACACAACACGGATCAGTAAACACAACACGGATCAATAAAAACAACACGCATCAATAAAAAACACGCATCAATAAACAACACGCATCAATAAACACAACACATAACACGGATCAATAAACACAACACGCATCAATAAACACAACACGGATCAATAAACACAACACAGATCAATAACTGATCAATAACTGATCAATAACTGCTGTCGTTCAGTTCGTGGTTTCTGGGTCTGTTGCCGTGGTGACAGGGAGGAGGACGTCAATCAGACTGGTGAGTTTCACGTTTTTATCCAGCTGATCGATCAGATTGATCAGATTGATCAGGTTGATCAGATCCGACTCTGTCTCGATGTCTCAGGTCTGGGCCTCTCTGGTGTCCAGCGTGGTCAGCGTCCTGCTGGGCCTGGGGGGTGTGGCCTATGTGTGCTGGCTGCTGGCTGGCCCCGCCCCCTCCGACCTGCTCTGTGACCCCGAGAGCTTCAGCGGTCTCCAAGATGATGTGAGGATCAACTGCAGCGGCAGGATGAGGGTTCTGAATGTAAGACATGGTTCTAGTTCTGGTTCCTTCAGGACTGGACTTAATCAGCCAATCAGAACGCAGCACATCAGTATCTGACTGTGGAGTGTCTCCAACTACTGATCCTGTCTGTCTGTCTGTCTGTCCATCTGTCTTCTGTCTGTCTGTTGGTCGGTCTGTCTGTCTCCTGTCGCCTCTCTCCTGTCTCTGTCTGTCTCCTCTCTCCTGTCTGTCTGTCTGTCCGTCTCCTGTCTGTCTGTCTCCGGTCCAGGTGGTTCTGTTTGGACTCTATGGTGTCCTCCTGGTTCTGTCCGTCCTCCAGGTGTGTGTCTCCGTCACCATCTGTGTTTTCTCCATTAAAGCCATCAGATGCTGCGACGTCTCGGTAAGACACCTTCCACCACAACCTGAAAGCCCCGCCCACTCAGTGTGTGTGACCTTTGACCTTTGACCTGCAGGGGGAGGATCGCAGCACTCTGCTGTCTGACGCAGTGTTGCAGTCGCAGTGACGGAGAGGATGACAGCCAGCCGGCAGTGTCCCAAGGGGGGCGGAGCCATCATCTCTAACTATAATCATCATGTTGCAATGCATTGTGGGTAATCTGGGGGTGACTGTTTGAATATGGATCAGATGAGGAAGTGCAGGTTCGACTTCCAACCAACAGGAGGCACTCTTTAAATTCCAGTAGAGATGGACTCACTGATCAGCTGATCACATGATCACAGCTGATCTGTTGTTGGTTCTAGTTAAAACAAGCCTTTTTTGAATGGAGTCTGGTGCTGAGAGTTTACAGTTCTGTGGCAGTTTTTGTGGAGGAATGATATCCCTCAGACATTACATACAAACAAGACAAACAGCTGATCCTCTCTTCCTGTTTCAGGTATTTTCAAAATAAAACCCCTATCATTGACGTCCTCTGAACACCTGCTGTGGTTTTAAACCGACAACTCTTCCTCTCAAAACTCCAGCATTGACATTTATGATGTGTTTATTCTTGTCCAGACAGAAATATATTTATTATGGGACTTCTTTTTTCAGCAGTAGGACCAAATGTCTTCACACACTGCTCGGGGTCAAAGGTCAGCTTCATTCTGCAGCCAGCGTGTACTCTGTTGTATGTAAATAATGAAGATATGTGAAAGTAGAGGAAATGTCCTGACCTCAGAGGATTAAAGGTCATTTAAAATCTCTCTGAACTTCCTTTTTCTACCTAAAGAATAACTTTCTCTTTCTGTAACAATGAACACAATATATGAAAATAAATAAAACAATGAAATAAACAATAAAAGCTTTTTGATTCAGAACCTGAAAAACACCACATGACGAATTGTGTTTCAGCTGACTGAGGAGCTGCGTGCTTTTATTCTGAAGGGATATATATATATAACCGGATGTTGAGTATCTGAAGACAGTGGCAGTCTGCTCTCCGTCTGTAGAGTTCGACTGAGTCCAGTTATTCAGTTTGAACGGAACCAGCGGAAATGACGTCAAGTTTAATGTAGGACACTGTCCTGCTAGCGGAAGTTAGTAAGCGAGGACAAGAAGCAGCATGGACAGAGTCCGGAGGGTTCTGGTCCATGTGTGGAGGGACGGAGCTCCGAACCGAGCTCACTTCATTCAGGTCGGAACCACCAGGAGGTCCGGCGGCCCCTCTTCTTCTTCATGTCTTCTTCATGTTCTTCTTCGTGTGTTTCAGAGTATAACGGCTCACTTCTCTGATGGAGGTGATGACGTAGCGGTCAGCTGTTCTCTGGACAAACAACACTTCATCATTTCTAGAGGAGACGGAGGACAAACGATCCCTCTGAAGGTTCATATTCATCTCTATCTTTAATATTTCTTTAATATTTATATCTCGAACTTAAATATTTACCTGTATCTTTAATATTCATCTCTATCTTTAATATTTTTTTCTTTATTTCTTTAATATTTATCTCTATCTTTAATATTTATTTCTATCTTTAATATTTGTTCTTTATTTCTTTAATATTTATCTCTATCTTTAATATTTATATCTATCTTTAATATTTATCTCTATCTTTAACATTTATCTCTATCTTTAATATTTATTTCTATCTTTAATATTTTTTCTTTATTTCTTTAATATTTATTTCTTTAATATTTATTTAATATTTATCTTTAATATTTATTTATATTTATTTATCTTTAACATTTATCTCTATCTTTTATTTATTTATATTTATCTTTAACATTTATCTCTATCTTTAATATTTATCTCTATCTTTAATATTTATATCTATCTTTAATATTTATCTCTATCTTTAACATTTATTTCTATCTTTAATATTTATTTCTATCTTTAATATTTGTTCTTTATTTCTTTAACATTTATCTCTATCTTTAATATTTATCTCTATCTTTAACATTTATCTCTATCTTTAACATTTATCTCTATCTTTAATATTTATTTCTATCTTTAATATTTTTTCTTTATTTCTTTAATATTTATCTCTATCTTTAATATTTATTTAATATTTATCTTTAACATTTATCTCTATCTTTAATATTTATCTCTATCTTTAACATTTATCTCTATCTTTAATATGTATATCTATCTTTAATATTTATCTCTATCTTTAACATTTATCTCTATCTTTCATATTTAGAGCTTGTGATGATTACTAAATCATATAAACTCATATTTAATATAAGATAAACCAAAGACAACATATCAAATGTTAAAACTGACATTTTATTGCTTTATTAAAAATATCTGGTCATTTTGAATCTGATGGCAGCAACACGTCTCTAAAACGTTGTGACAGGATCAACAAAAGAAAAGTTGTTTAAAGATTAAAAAAAACACCTGGTGGAACATCTCATCAGGTTACCATAGCAACAGATCAGGAACATGAGAGGTTCACTAAAGGCGGAGTCCCTCAGAGGTTCACCAGTCTGTGAAATCACTGCGTGGGCTCAGGAACCGTAAACGTTGATGATAAATGAGAACATATTTTTATTAAACAATAAAATGTCTCAGTTTGAACATGTGATATGTTGTATTTGGTCTATCAGTCCTGTGGTTATTTTCTTCCAGAGACCCGCCTTCTGTCCCATCAAACACCTGTCAGTCACAGAGGCCGCTGCGATCCCATTGGACATCCAGCAGCGTGGAGTGGATGTAGGTGTGGCTGTTCTCCTGCAGACGGCCAATCAGAGAGTCTTGCTGACGCGTCGGGCAAAAGAGCTTCGGATATTTCCCAACGTGTGGGTTCCTCCAGGTCAGACACACTCACTCACTCACTCACTCACACACTCACACACTCACTCACTCACTCACTCACTCACACACTCACTCACTCACTCACTCACACACTCACTCACTCACTCACTCACTCACTCACTCACTCACACAGTCACTCACTCACACACTCACACACACTCACTCACTCACTCACTCACACACTCACTCACTCACTCACACACTCACTCACTCACTCACTCACACAGTCACACACTCACTCACACACTCACTCACACACTCACACAGTCACACACTCACTCACTCACACACTCACACACTCACTCACTCACTCACTCACACACACACTCACTCACTCACTCACTCACTCACACAGTCACTCACTCACACACTCACTCACTCACTCACACAGTCACACAGTCACACACTCACTCACACACTCACTCACTCACACACTCACACAGTCACACACTCACTCACTCACTCACACACTCACTCACTCACTCACTCACACAGTCACACACTCACTCACTCACTCACACACTCACTCACACACTCACTCACTCACACACTCACACAGTCACACACTCACTCACACACTCACTCACTCACTCACACAGTCACACACTCACTCACTCACTCACTCACACACACACTCACTCACACACTGACACACTCACTCACTCACTCACACAGTCACACACTCACACAGTCACACACTCACTCACTCACACACTCACTCACTCACTCACTCACACACTCACACAGTCACACACTCACTCACACACTCACTCACTCACTCACTCACTCACACAGTCACACACTCACTCACTCACTCACTCACACACATACTCACTCACACACTGACACACTCACTCACTCACTCACTCACTCACTCACTCACTCACACACACACTCACACAGTCACACACTCACTCACTCACACAGTCACACACTCACTCACACACTCACACAGTCACACACTCACTCACTCACTCACTCACTCACTCACACACACACAGGGGAAGCTGTAGTTCAGACAGTAGAGTAGGTTGAACACTAATCGGAAGGTTGGTGGTTCAATCCCCAGCTCCTCCTGTCCACATGCCTAAGTGTCCTTGAGCAAGACACTGAACCCTAAGTTGCTCCCGATGGTGAACCATCAGTGTGTGAATGTTCTCCTGATGGCAGCACCTTGCATGGTGATCTGTCTCATTAGTGTGTGAGTGGAAAAACATGTTAAAGAGCTTTGAGACCAAAAGGTGATAAAAGTATACAAGTACAGACCATTTACATACACACAGACGTGTTTCGATTCCCCTTCACACTCATATCTTGTTGTTTTGCAGGTGGCCATATTGAACCTGATGAGACGGTAACTCGTTTCCTGTTCTTCTGCATCATGATGTCATGATGTCATAAAGGGTTCAAGCTGAACTCTCCTCCAACAGGCTGCTCTGTGTCTTTAAGGATCGCTCTCCTCTGATTGGTTGACTGTTCTGAGGGAAACAGCTGGTTGTCTCCGTGGATGATTCAGACACTTTGATTCATGATGATGATGATGATTATTATTATTATGTTTATAAAAGGTTTAAACATGACCTTTGACCCGTTGGTTTCAGCTGCTGGACGCTGGTCTACGAGAGTTACAGGAAGAAACTGGACTCAAGATGGAACCTCAGGAAGTCTGTCCTCAAGCCCTCGGTCTCTGGGAGGTGAGACAGACAGACAGATAGGAGACAGACAGATCGATTGGAGACAGACAGACAGACAGGCAGGCAGGATCTTGCAGATTAAAACATCATGGTGTTTGTGATTAAAGAGACATTTTATTGTCTCTGTCTTCTGTCTGTACCTCTGTCAGTCTGTCTTTCCTCCCATGCTGTCCAGAGGTCTTCCTCAGAGACATCACATCGTGGTCTACATGCTGCTGCAGTCGTCTCTCACACACTTGCAGCTCCAGGTAACAACTTCCTGTCTGCTTCCTGTCTACTTCCTGTTTACTTCCTGGCTCCTCTGTGGACAAGTACGACCTCGTCTCTGTTGGACTCAGTCTTCTCTCTGTCCTCCATGTCTCTGTCTCTCCCTGCAGGCTGGTCTGAGCCCGTGTCCTGCTGAGGTCAGTGCGTGTCTGTGGGCCGACCGCCGGCTGGTCGGAGCCGTCGTCTCTGCCGTGGACGGAGAGGACGGAGATGTCCCGGTGGACGGCTTGCCGAGCAGCATCAGGTATCAGAGCTCAGCGCAGCTCCAGAGTGTCCTCCTCCGTCTGTGACCTTTGACCCCCGGCTGTGTGTTCAGTGTGTCGCAGGTGTCTGCAGACGGAGCTCTGACCGACTCTTTGCTGCCTCCGACGGTCTTTGTCCGCCGGGCCCCGGCCAGCGGCCCCGATGTGGAGCGGGTCAGCACCGGGACCAAGTTTGCCCTGGAGCTGTGGCTGAGGAGCCTGGAGGCCCCTGACCTCTGAACCACCCTGAAAGCCTAGAAGTGAGGATGTAGGCCAGCAGGGGGCGGCACAGACCGGCTGAGGTCAGCAGGGTCGTGTCTCCATGGAGACCAGAGTGGTGGGTGTTCATGGACAAACTGGACTCACAACAATTAACATGGGGAAAAAAATAAACTTTTATTATTGGCCAGGTATGTTGACACATACAAGGAATTTGACTCCAGTTGTAGCTTCACTCTTGGCATCCAAAAAAAATACAAAAACAGACAGATAAATAGACATATATAAAACATAAATAGACATATATAAAACATAAATAGACATATATAAAACATAAATAGACATATATAAAACATAAATAGACATATATAAAACATAAATAGACATATATAAAACATAAATAGACATATATAAAACATAAATAGACATATAAAACATAAATAGACATATATAAAACATAAATAGACATATATAAAACATAAATAGACATATAAAACATAAATAGACATATATAAAACATAAATAGACATATAAAACATAAATAGACAAATATAAAACATAAATAGACATATATAAAACATAAATAGACATATAAAACATAAATAGACAAATATAAAACATAAATAGACATATATAAAACATAAATAGACATATATAAAACATAAATAGACATATAAAACATAAATAGACAAATATAAAACATAAATAGACATATATATAAAACATATATAAATAGACATATAAAACATAAATAGACAAATATAAAACATAAATAGACATATAAAACATAAATAGACATATATAAAACATAAATAGACATATAAAACATAATAGACATATATAAAACATAAATAGACATATATAAAACATATATAAAATAAATAGACATATATAAAACATAAATAGACATATATAATAACATAAATAGACATATAAAACATAAATAGACATATATAAAACAAATATAAAACATAAATAGACATATAAAACATAAATAGACATATAAAACATAAATAGACAAATATAAAACATAAATAGACATATATAAAACATAAATAGACATATATAAAACATAAATAGACAAATATAAAACATAAATAGACATATATAAAACATAAATAGACATATATAAAACATAAATAGACATATAAAACATAAATAGACAAATATAAAACATAAATAGACATATATAAAACATAAATAGACATATATAAAACATAAATAGACATATAAAACATAAATAGACAAATATAAAACATAAATAGACATATAAAACATAAATAGACATATATAAAACATAAATAGACATATTTACAGAATAGAAATGAATGAATATATACATATTTACACCTAAAACAATGGTGCTGATGGAGTTGGGTGTCGTGCAAAAAAGGTCCAGTTTTAACTGTTGAGCAGAGTGACGGCCTGCAGATAAAAACTGTTCTTGTTCCTGGTTGTTCTGGTGCTCAGTGCTCTGTAGCGCCTCCCGGAGGGGAGGAGCTGGAACAGCAGGTGTCCAGGGTGGGATGATCTGCAGAGATGCTACCGGCCCGTTTCCTGAGTCTGGATGTGTAGAAGTCTGAATGGAGGACAGATTGGTACTGGTGATGTTCTCTGCAGTCCTAAAGTCCACTATCATCTCCATAGTGTTGGGGGGCTCCTCCTAAAGTCCACGGTCATCTCCGCAGTGTTGGGGGGCTCCTCCTAAAGTCCACTATCATCTCCATAGTGTTGGGGGGCTCCTCCTAAAGTCCACTATCATCTCCATAGTGTTGGGGGGCTCCTCCTGAAGTCCACGGTCATCTCTGCAGTGTTGGGGGGCCTCAGCTCTAGGTGGTTCTGACTGCACCAGAGAACCAGATGTTCAACCTCCCGTCTGTATACAGACTCACCGTCCCTGATGAGAACGATGACCGTTGGGTCGTCTTCAAATTTCAGGAGTTTAACAGATGAGTCTCCTGCGGTGCAGTCGTTGGTGTAGAGGGAGAAGAGCAGTGGGGAGAGTACAGACCCCTGGGGGGCGCCAGGGATGATGGTCCGGGGCCTGAGGGTGAGTTAGTGAGGAGGGAGAGTTAGTGAGGAGGGAGAGTTAGTGAGGAGGGAGAGTTAGTGAGGAAGGTGAGTTAGTGAGGAAGGTGAGTTAGTGAGGAGGGAGAGTTAGTGAGGAAGGTGAGTTAGTGAGGAAGGTGAGTTAGTGAGGAGGGAGAGTTAGTGAGGAGGGAGAGTTAGTGAGGAGGGAGAGTTAATGAGGAGGGAGAGTTAGTGAGGAAGGTGAGTTAGTGAGGAGGGAGAGTTAGTGAGGAAGGTGAGTTAGTGAGGAGGGAGAGTTAATGAGGAGGGAGAGTTAGTGAGGAGGGAGAGTTAATGAGGAGGGAGAGTTAGTGAGGAGAGGTGAGTTAGTGAGGAGGAAGGTGAGTTAGTGAGGAGGTGAGTTAGTGAGGTGAGTGAGTGAGGAGGGAGAGTTAATGAGGAGGGTGAGTTAGTGAGTGAGTTAGTGAGTTAGTGAGGAAGGTGAGTTAGTGAGGAAGGTGAGTTAGTGAGGAAGGTGAGTTAGTGAGGAAGGTGAGTTAGTGAGGAGGGAGAGTTAGTGAGGAGGGATTGTTAATAGTGAGGAAGGTGAGTTAGTGAGGAAGGTGAGTTTGGACCAGCAGGTCTTTCAAAGGACTTCGTGACTACAGACGTCAGGACGACGGGTCTATAGTCGATATATTGATATAGATACACTGCTCCAAAAAAATAAAGGGAACACTTAAACAACACATCCTAGATTTTTATTTTATACACTTTATTAATCCCCGAGGGGAAATGTCTTCACTACAGCAGGGGGGCTCTCAGGGGGGAGATGCTGCAGCAGGCTGCCACTAGCGCGGCGCCAGGTAACCTGACCTGAGGTGCATGTTTTTGGATGATGGGAGGAAGCCGGAGAACCCGGAGAGAACCCACGCAAGCACAGGGAGAACATGCAAACTCCACACAGAAAGGCCCAGGACCGGATTCGAACCTGGAACCTTTTTTGCTGTGAGGTGACAGTGCTAACCACTGCACCACCGTGCTAGATCTCAATGAATGAGATATTCCAGTTCAAATCTTGATTCATCTCATAGTGGAATGTGTTGAGAACAAAATAACATCAGAATGATCAATGGAAATCAGAATCATTATCCATGAAGGTTTGGATTCAGAATCATACTCCAAATAAAAGTGGAGAAATCAGATCACAGGCTGATCCAACTTCTGTGGAGATTCCTGAAGACAAGTCCAAATGAGTCTCAGTAGTGTGTGTGTCCTCCACGTGCCTGTATCACTCCCTACAACGCCTGGGCATGCTCCTGATGAGACCACGGATGTTCTCCTGAGGGATCTCCTCCCAGACCCGGATCAAAGCATCGGTCCACTCCTGGACAGTCTGCGGTGGACGTGGCGTCGGCGGACGGAACGAGACGCGATGTCCCGGATGTGCTGGATTGGATTCGGGTCCGGGGGACGGGCGGGCCGGTCCGGAGCGTCGACGCCTTCATCGTGCAGGAACCGCTGACACACTCCAGCCACATGAGGCCGAGCATTGTCCTGCATCAGAAGAACCCGGGACCCGCTGCACCAGCAGATGGTCTTCAACGGGTCTGAGGATCTCATCCCGGGACCTAATGGCAGTCAGGGTACCTCTGGCTAGCACACGGAGGGCTGCGCTGCCCTCCGAAGAAACGCCTCCCCAGACCGTCGCTGACCCGCCGCCGAACCGGTCCCGCTGGAGGATGTTGCAGGCAGCAGAACGTTCTCCACGGCGTCTCCAGACTCTGTCACGTCTGTCACATGTGCTCAGTGTGAACCTGCTCTCGTCCGTGAAGACCGGAGAAGCTGCCGATCTCGGTGTTCTCCGGTAAAGTCCGGTCTCCCCGCACGGTGTCGGGCTGTGAGCACAGACTCCACTTGTGGACGTCGGGTCCTCGTACCGTCCTCATGGAGTCTGTTTCTGACAGTTTGAGCAGAAACATGCACATTAGTGGCCTGCTGGAGGTCATTTTGTAGGGCTCTGGCAGCGCTCCTCCTGCTCCTCCTTGCACAAAGGAGCAGATAGCGGTCCCGCTGCCAGGTTGTTGTCCTCCTACGGCCCCCTCCACGTCTCCTGGTGGACCGGCCCGTCTCCCGGTATGTCCTCCGTCCTCTTGACACTGTGCTGACAGACACAGCAAACCTTCTTGCCACAGCGTGCATTGATGTGCCATCCTGGATGAGCTGCACTACCTGAACAACTTCTGTGGGTTGGAGACACCTCATGCTCCCTCTAGTGGTGAGGACACTGGCAAAATGCAAAAGGGACCAACGATCATCCAGAAAGGACGAGGACAGAGAAACGGTCTGTGGTCACCACCTGCAGAACCGTTCCTTTATAGGGTTGTCTTCATGATTGCCTCATTTCCACCTGTTGTCTGTTCCATATATACATCTAGGAGGGGTAGGGGGAGGAGGGGGATGAAGGAGGAGGGAGGAGGAGGAAGAGGAGAAGATGGAGGGGAGCAGCACCATCAGACATGAGACAGGTGTGACTCCAACATGAACTAATATTGCTGACTCATCTAAAAGAAAACAAACATCATGATCGTGTTTCAACATTGTTTGAAGCATTTTATCAGACATTATCAAAATAAAATGATCAGAGTCAAACATGAGGTGAGAGATTTATAATGAAATATTAAAAACAGCTACATGAAGATTACAGCAGGATGTTAATGTGATTTAAAACGTGATTAACAAACAAATATATTGAACAATAATAATATTAATATGTATCAAAAAGTCAATGATCAATAGCAATGATTAAAAAATATTAAATGTATCAAAATCAGAACAATGAGTTTAATATTTACAGAAATTGTTTTAAATGTCACAATAAAAACCTAAACATCAAATACAGAAAAAACTAAGAAAAACAACAAAAGAAAAAACAGCAAACGAAAAGAGAAACTGATGATACAAACAGAACGTGAAACAATTTAATTCGACTTATTTTAATATTTTCTAGAATATAACAGTATACTGGTGTTTTTAAATGGTTTTAATTAGAAATGTAAGAATCATGTCCATTTGTGTAATTTTAAATAATGTTTTTGAAAACAATAAATTAAAGACTGAGACAAACAGGAAGAATTTCGGCTGTTCAGCATAAAATCAAATCAAAAATTTTAAACAGAATAAAAGACTACAACGTCTGTGTTGCCACGGTGATGCACTGCTGTCCTCTGCTGATTGGCTGCAGGGTGTCACTGCTGGTTGACGGTGTACGTCCCTGACGGCTTTTTCGTCGGCTCCACTTCTTCCTGAAAGAGATGCATTATGGGCTGCATGTTTACAAACAGGAAGTCCCTCCAATCAGTCTGGTTCAAACTGCCGATCAGCTGATTCTACAAAACTGATCATCCATGCAGTCTCTGAATTATTTCACTGAGACGTTTCTCCTGGAACTCCTGTGTTTGCCAGATTAATAATGAACCTGCAAGTGAAACTTTAAACTAACAGAAAAAAGAAGTTTCTAAAGATCAGAAAATCAGCAGCAGGTCAGAGTGACAGGACTGATTTACAGAGTCTGAGTCACGATAACACGAACTAAACAATCTATTCAAGTCAACACACTGATGGCTCTGATTGGTCCATTACCATGTTGTCATAGTGACATCAATCACTTTACAGGTAGGTGTGATTCCTTCATGTTCCCTGTTTAAACTCTTACTCAGTAAAATACAAACAGCTCAAGTCCTAAACACACCCAGTTACCCTGAATGCACCACTAACACACCCTGAACACCGCCAACGCACCGCCACACCGTCAACACACTGTCAACACACCGTCAACACACCGCCCACACACCGTCAACACCGCCCACACACCGTCAACACCGTCAACACACCGCCAACACACAGTCAACACACCACCAACACACTGCCCACACACCGCCAACACACCGCCCACACACCGTCAACACCGCCAACACACAGTCAACACACCGCCCACACACTGTCAACACCGCCAACACACAGTCAACACACCGCCAACACACCGCCAACACACCGTCCACACACCGTCAACACCGCCAACACACCGCCAACACACAGTCAACACACCGTCCACACACCGTCGACACACCGTCCACACACCGTCAACACACCGTCAACACACCGTCAACACACCGCCAACACCGTCAACACACCGTCAACACACCGCCAACACACCGTCAACACACCGCCAACACACCGTCAACACACTGCCAACACCGCCAACACACCGCCAACACACCGCCAACACCATCAACACACCGCCAACACACCACCAACACACCGCCAACACACCGCCAACTCTGACATGAACAAACATGTGTGGGCTGCATGACCACGTCTGCAGACATGTAGGGATCATGTATGCAGACCGAAGCTAAACTTGCTGCTGGGAAACGACACGTTACCGCACACACACACACACACACACACACACACACACACACACACACACACACACACACACACACACACACACACACACAGGTTCCGCTGTCCTTCTGGGGACCTGACAGAGACGTGTCCTCACAAACAGTTGTATTCAGGGACGGTTAACTTACGTATGGTCGTCCATTGGCCGCCTCGAAGCGGCTGTGGGTGGTGTACAGAGGGATGTTGTTTTTGTGGGTCAGGTGGTCGTTGGGACTGAAGTGGCTGTAGCGCCCCCTACAGCAGCACCACCACACCAGCTGCAGGGACAGAACGGTGACAGTCAGCTGCATGTCTGAATATTTAAAATCTGCATCTGTATATCTATAATCTCTAAAGATGTGTCTCTTTGGTGCCTCAGAGAGTAGAACCCTAACCTGGTACCCTCCCAGGACCTGGTACCCTCCTTTACCCCCCCGGGCTGGTTCAGATGGTAACGGTGTGAACAGGTCGGGAGGTGTCAGCGTATCTCACCAGTGCTGCCAGCAGCAGGAGGAGCAGCAGCAGGACCAGAGCTGCCAGGACCAGCAGAGCGATCCCCCACCCAGGAACCCCGGCGTCGGCTGCAGGGGGGGGCGGTGCCAGGGTCGAGGTCAAGGTCGGAGGCGAGCTACTGAACGTGATTTGGTTGTTGGGGGAAACGGAGATAGGTGAGCTGCCAGCTATGGTCGTTCCATTCCCTGTTGCTGTGGTAACGGGGGGTGTTGTCGCAGTGTATTGCGTGTTGTTGCCGGGGGAAACCGTCGTAATGTGTGTGTTGTTTGTCGTCATGGTTACAGAAGAATTTCTGTCTGGCCTTATGTGGTGCTCAGTGATGTTTGGAGAGGCGGTCGTCATGGTTACATGGAACGTTGCCGTGTTTCTGTCCGTGGTTGTTGCCATGGTGGAGCTGACGGTTGGACTGGTGCTACCGGGGACACCGGGCGGACTGCTGGTGCTACCGGGGACACCGGGAGATGCTGGCGTGAGGTCGGGGGCGGAGCTGATGATGAGGCTGGTTTCAGTCTTGGCGGGTTTGATGGTTGTCATGGCAACCAGCATTGTATTGGAGAACACTAATGGAACAAGAAGGAAAAAGGTGTTCGCTCAGTTTCATAATTGATCATTAATCTCAGGATCAGTTTTTGATCAGTTTTGAAGGTTTGATTAAAATTGTTGAAACTTTAGTTGTTATTCAAATAATAGAAACAGAAACATACGCAGTTGTTTTTCATGTTTGACTTTCTGCTCATTGAGTGAAATTTCTTTTCTTCTCGTTTGATCAGATATCACGTTACAGCCAGTTAGCTTAGCATTAAGACTGGAAACAAAGGGAAATGTTAGCTTAGCATAAAAAAACATGGAAACATCTCATTTTCAACACTCATGAAAACATGAAAGTTTACCAGCAGCTGTTAATATGTGATTGATCGATCAGGTAAATATTACTGAGTCTGTAAATGTGAAGAGCAGAGCTGGTGATCGATCAGATAATGACGACGTGCTGCTGAGAAACGAGACGTCAGCAGACCTGGTGAACTTTTCTAAAAGAGCTGATCGATCGATCGATCAGGTGTTTCTGTCTGAGGGAGAAACTGATGTTTTCTGTCTGTCAGAGCGGTGGGAGAAACTGATGAGCGTGTTTAAGCGTGTTGCTGAGCGTGTTGCTGAGCGTGTTGTTTGAATTGGCGTGTTGCTGAGCGTGTTGCAGCGTGTTGCTGAGCGTGTTGCTGAGTGTTCTGAGCGTGTTGCTAAGCGTGAGCGGTGGGATGGAAGCGTGTTGCTGAGCATGTTGTTAAGCGTGTTGCTGAGCGTGTTGCTGAGCGTGTTGTTGAGCGTGTTGCTGAGCGTGTTGCTGAGCGTGTTGCTGAGCGTGTTGCTGAGCGTGTTGCTGAGCGTGTTGTTGAGCGTGTTGCTGAGCGTGTTGTTGAGCGTGTTGCTGAGCGTGTTGCTGAGCGTGTTGCTGAGCGTGTTGTTGAGCGTGTTGCTGAGCGTATTGGCGTGTTGCTGAGCATGTTGTTAAGCGTGTTGTTGAGCGTGTTGTTGAGCGTGTTGCTGAGCGTGTTGCTGAGCGTGTTGTTGAGCGTGTTGCTGAGCGTGTTGGCGTGGTGCTGAGCGTGTTGCTGAGCGTGTTGCTGAGCGTGTTGTTGCTGAGCGTGTTGCTGAGCGTGTTGCTGAGCGTGTTGCTGAGCGTGTTGCTGAGCGTGTTGCTGAGCGTGTTGGCGTGTTGCTGAGCGTGTTGCTGAGCGTGTTGTTAAGCGTGTTGGCGTGTTGCTGACCTGAGGTGGCGAGGCTGAGAGCGACGAGCAGCGTCTCCATCTTTGTGCAGGAAGTCTGAGTTTTTGTGACAAAGACTTCAGTGAGCAGCTGCTGGAGAGAAAGACTCCTTTATACACCTGCCCAGGTGAGAGGGGGGAAGGGGGAGGGGGGCACTCCCATCATGCTCTGCAACATCTCCAACAGCAGCAGAGCTCCACCGTGTGGTCTCAGTGAATCAGTCACAGACATTAAAATATTAACTTTAACCTGTATTAATTAATGTATTAATTAATTACTGTATTGATTACTGTATTAATTAATTACTGTATTAATTAATTGCTGTATTGATTAACTACTGTATTGATTACTGTATTAATTACTGTATTAATTAATTGCTGTATTGATTAACTACTGTATTGATTACTGTATTAATTACTGTATTAATTAATTGCTGTATTGATTAACTACTGTATTGATTACTGTATTAATTAATTACTGCATTGATTAATTACTGTATTGATTACTGTATTAATTAATTACTGTATTGATTAATTACTGTATTGATTACTGTATCGATTAATTACAGTATTGATTACTGTATTAATTAATTACTGTATTGATTAATTACTGTATTGATTACTGTATTAATTGATTACTGTATTAATTACTGTATTAATTAATTACTGTATTGATTACTGTATTGATTACAGGAGATGTCTTCCTGTCATAATAATCCTGAAGTATCCTGCCTGTAATGTGTTTTCTGTGTTGAACCACCATGCGGGTTCAAAGGGATAAAAAAGTCTTTTAAGTGACGTATGTTTACACAACAGACAGTCTGTGATATGAAATATAAAATATAATACAATCTGCTGTCAAAATAAGAGCTTTAAATCATCTTTACGTCACATTCATTACACAAAGGACGCGCAGCCGGACCCTCACAGTTGAACCACATTTCCCACAAACCCGTCACTTCCTGTTTTGTGGTGCTGAGGAAAAAAAGAAACACTAAATGCGGAAGTTCTGTTGAAGCAGCAGAGAAACAAAGTTGAGAGCTGAAGCTGAACTCAACTCCTGGAAACTTTATTTTCCGCCAACTGGAAGAAACCTGATCGGTGAGTTCACTCCTCAAACACTCCGCTTTTAACGTCTCACTTTAAGACAACTTCCGGTTCTGGTGGGGAAGTCCAGCCGAGTTTCGGACACCTTATAAAGTTGATGCGAAGTTCCCGCAGTCTGCCGAGCACGTGCCAGACTGCATTTAAAATTCCGTCAATTTACTTCTGAACGTCATTTCTTTACTAAGTGACTCTTTATCCGTGAAAACATGATAATAATGTTGTTATGGAGAATTAAAGTTCCGCTCTTCACTCCGGCGTCAGTCTCACGGACTCATGACAGTCCCGTGTGGTTTCCCCTGCAACGGTTCCCGTGAACACACGGCGACGCACGGCGGGAAGTTGTGAGAGCTGTGAAATATAACTAAAACCAGCTGCAGCGTGGTGATGACGCGCACCGAATCCACTGGACCACACTCCGAACAGAACCGAGCCGTCCCTGGACGTATCTATGAGACTATAATGGCTGTGTGTGTGTGTGTGTCTCTGTGTGTGTGTCTGTCTCTGTGTGTGTGTGTGTGTGTGTGTGTGTGTGTGTCTGTCTCTGTGTGTGTGTGTGTGTCTGTGTGTATGTCTGTCTCTGTGTCTGTGTGTGTGTGTGTGTGTGTGTGTGTGTCTGTCTCTGTGTGTGTGTGTGTGTGTGTCTGTGTGTGTGTCTGTCTCTGTGTCTGTGTGTGTGTGTGTGTGTGTGTGTGTGTGTGTGTGTGTGTCTGTCTCTGTGTGTGTGTCTGTCTCTGTGTCTGTGTGTGTGTGTGTGTGTGTGTGTGTGTCTGTCTCTGTGTGTGTGTGTGTGTGTGTGTGTCTGTGTGTAGTTCCACCATGTCTGAGGTCTACTCCACCACAACGGCTCCAAACCCAAAGTCTTCCTGCTTCACGGTACCGTCGGAGCATCTGGACAGAACCAGGTTCTTCCTGAAGGTCATGCAGGTGGTGAGTTCAAGGACACACACACACACACACACACCTAAACCTGGAGCTGTGTGTGTTTTCAGAGTGGAGTCATTGTTTCAGGTGATTTTTTGTTTCAGATTTTTGTGCAGCTGTCTATAAGTCCTGGTTCTGTTGCTGGTTCAGGTTGATGGAGTCTAGAGGAGAACATGGACAGTAGAACGTCTACGGGAGAACGTGGACAGTAGAACGTGGACAGTAGAAGATGGACAGGAGAACGTCTTGAGGAGAACATGGACAGTAGAACGTCTAGAGGAGAACGTCTTGAGGAGAACATGGACAGTAAAACGTCTACAGGAGAACGTGGACAGTAGAATGTCTACAGTAGAACGTGGACAGTAGAACGTGGACAGTAGAAGATGGACAGGAGAACGTCTTGAGGAGAACATGGACAGTAGAACGTCTAGAGGAGAACGTCTTGAGGAGAACATGGACAGTAAAACGTCTACAGGAGAACGTCAACAGGAGAACATCTCGAGTAGAACGTCTTGAGGAGAACATGGACAGTAAAACGTCAACAGGAGAACGTCTACAGGAGATCTTCTACGGGAGAACGTCTAGAGGAGAACATCGAGATCATCAACATGAGAACGTCATGAAGAGAACATTGACAGGAGAACGTGGACAGTAGAACGTCTAGAGGAGAACGTCTTGAGGAGAACATGGACAGTAAAACGTCTACGGGAGAACGTCTAGAGGAGAACATCGAGAACGTCAACATGAGAACGTCATGAAGGGAACGTTGACAGGAGAACATTGAGAACGTTTACAGTAGAACAGCGAATTAATGAGAAAGGAAGGAGAAGCAGTGTGTTCCTCCTCCAGCTCCTTAGGAAGTGAAAGTGTTTCAGAGGTGATGACCTCACTGTTGCAACACTTTACTGTGTGTTGGCGAGGTCTGACAAAGTGCTGACACCTATGATCTCTGACATGTTAGTGTTAACACGTATGATCTCTGACATGTTAGTGTTAACACGTATGATCTCTGACATGTTAAAGTGTGTGTATTTGGGGTGTGTCAAACTGCTGTTCTGTACACAGGAAGTAACCGTATCATGTGATCACTCAGCTGAAGCCTTGATTGGTTGTGTGACCTGCAGCTGTTGCTGTTTGTAGAAACACTAACTCCCATGATGCTTTGCTCCCCAGCTGCTGTCCTTCCTGGCCTTCCTCCTGGAGGAGGTGGTGAACAGCTGCATCAGCTGCTCCGCCCTCTACTTCTTTGAGTTCGTCAGCTGCACGGCCTTCCTCTTCACCCTGCTGCTCCTCATCCTCCTCGCCACCACGCTGCACGACAGGGTGGGCGTCACCTGCTGGCCGAGGCTGGTAAGACACACGTTAAACACGTTACACACGCACTATATACATGTTACACACACTAGACACATGTTACACATACACACACGTTACACACTAGACACGTTACACACACAAGCTATACAAATGTTACACACACAATAGACACAAGCTACACACACTATACACATGTTACACACGCTAGACACACGCTATACACGTGTTACACACGCCATACACGTTACACACGCTATACACACGCTATACACGTGTTACACAAGCTATACACGTTACACACGCTATGCACACGTTACACACGCTATACACACATTACACACACGCTATACACACGTTACACACACGCTAGACACACGCTATACACACGTTACACACACACGCTATACGCACGTTACACACGCCATACACACGTTACACACACGCTATACACACGTTACACACGCCATACACACGTTACACACACGCTAGACGCACGTTACACACGCCATACACACGTTACACACACGCTATACACACGTTACACACACGCTATACACACGTTACACACACGCTAGACACGTTACACACACGCTAGACACACGTTACACACACGCTATACACGTTACACACACGCTAGACACACGTTACACACACGCTAGATACGTTACACACACGCTAGACACGTTACACACACGCTATACACGTTACACACACGCT